>NC_056682.1:24677500-24977500 GCF_018350215.1 Panthera leo
AAGGCCGCCCTCCCCGCAATGCTAGTCACCCCTTGAATGTTCTGGATGCGATTTCTCCATGTATATCACACGTTTGCCAGCAGTGGGGTAAATATAGAAAACAAGCTGTGGTTTTCTTCACTCTCCTACCACTTTATTACAAATGCCATGACATATTGCCTGGTTATATCAGACTATACTAAAAAATGAGTCAACTTTCAGGGAATAAAACATAGGAGAAAAAAGGATTTAAAATTCTTGCTTTAAATATGCGTTGGGGTGTTCCAAGGGAAAAATTTTTATGCGGATCCCATCAAGGGCACACTCCATTTCCTAGCTGAGGTTTAAGGTCACAGTAGAATTTCAGAAGGGAAATGTCAAGGAGGACAAGTTTAGTATTTGGGAGTGTAGCTCAAATGGTGAAAGGCAGGTCTTTCAAACATAAGAACTTGGTTGCAATTGGGCCAAGTTTATGACACAGTGGTGCAGTTCCTGAAGCAATTCATTGATGGCTAAGCAAGTTAAGCAAGCGTTTTTCCAGGTGAGCAAGACGTTTGCCCGGACACTAGTTTACATTTGCCTGCAGTGAACACTTAAGCAATTTATTGATTTACATCTTTATCTTCCTGGAGAAATATTTCCTGGCTCAAGTAGTCAACCCATGTTGACACAGGTTATCTCAGTTCTCAATCCCAGTCAGTAGTTCTGTTTTGTCGATTTAGGTCGTCTTAGTTCTCAGATCTTTTGGCTTCTGAGAAAGGACTTTCTCAAGTTTCTGGAGTACAAATCACCATCCCATCCTCTTTAGGTTTAGCAAACCCTGTTAAACACTGGAATTGTTTGGCCTTAAGATATTTGCAGTACCATTTTCCCAGTCAGAGCTGCTCTACCAAGAGTGATGAGAACTTTGTTGGGAGAGCAAGGGTGGTGGAAGGTAGGTATCAGAAGGGTTCAAAACGGGTATCTTGGGTGGAATTCAGTACTCTAAGACTCCCTGACTTTCCCCACAGATATGAGGTACAGAGTAGAGTGTTTTCTCGTAACCCAGTAGATGCATTAGTCAGTACTGTCCTTAGACTTGGGCAAGAGTGTTACTGACCTGGACCAGTGCTTCTGTGACTCCACTCTGCCCTCTCCCCTGTACCTCCTCCCGTGTAGTAAGGAGTTTGAGAGACCAAGGGGAATTGCCATTGCAGAGCCCGCACTCCTCTTTGAGTCTTTGGCTCAAAGACTGAGAATTTCTTGGCCAAATAGTTCTTAAGCCTATTTTGGGATTTGTCTAGCTTTTCTGAATCTGTCCTGCTGAAGTCAATAATCACACAACTAGTTTATTTAGCTTTAGGTTTAAGGTGTAGGTAGCTACAGGGTGGCTTTTTGAGAGGAAAAGGAGGAAGGAAGAAGGACATGAACAAGACAGTTGTGGACAGAATTAAGAATCATGGCTACCGTATCTAAATACAAGGTTCTGAGACTCTTGTGGTATACCAGAGGGGGGAAGGAAAGAGGAGTGGGCTGCAGGCTGGGGTTAGGAGTGGCTCTCCCTATACTGCCGTGTTTAATCCTGATCTCCAAAGGCTCTGAGAAATCAAAATTGAACCTGGACATCTAGGTGTCAACAAAGTGTTGTCTGGTAAGATATGAAGATAGGACATTTTTTAAACAGCTTATTGACTTCATACATAACTTAGAATATGTAGACATAGGCACTTAGGCTGTGAGCCTCAATTTGGGCTTCGTTCCAATTCCACAAATACTAAAGGTAGGTCTGTCTTATTTCCAATATATGCATGCACATGTACAAATGTCGGCACAGAGATACATACCCTCACAGTGTGGTCTAGACCAGAGCATCCAAAGCACATTCATACACTTTAAATAGACGTACTGGAGTGCCTACATATTGATCCCACAGTTCTATCCTGGCAGGGCCCAGTCTCCAAAATCCCCTGACCAGTTACCTGAAACAGCAAGCAGCCTCATCCCATTCTGCCAGTCATCACTGTATACATTTCCTTTTTCTAAAAGGGCTAGACTATAAACTTCATAAAGAAAAGGATCTTTGTTTTGTTCACACACGTATCCCAAGGTCCTGGAACAATGGCGACCAGACATTAGGTATTCAATGGTCATTTGTTAAATTAATGAATGATTTGAAAAGGCTAGAAAGCACTGGTCTATATCAACAGCAAGAGGAAATTTCTTTCAGTGGAAACTTTTTTCCGATGCTTACACTCGTGGCATAGTGCTTAATATTTCTATGTGAAGCAATGTAAGTGCCCATACCTAACAGGTATTATTGCGCCATAGCCTCTGCCTTCAGGGCTGGCTTAGCTTACACTAAAACCAGTCCTATAACAGGACAATCTGCCCATCTGCCTGAAGAAGAAGCCGCAAAATTATTTCAGGAAAGATTATTTTAAAAAGTCCTTTGAGTGGCTTAGTCAGAGAAGCATCTGACTCTTGACTTTGGCTCAGGTCATGATCTCAAGGTTTGTGGAATTGAGCCCTGCATCAGACCCCATGCTGACAGCTGAGAGCCTGCTTGGGATTCTCTCTCTCCCTCTCTCTCTGCCCCTTCTCAGCTTGTGTATGTACACGCATTCTCTCTCTCTCTCTCTCTCTCTCTCTCTCTCTCAACATAAATAAATAAACTGAAAAAATTTTAAGAGTACAAAATACTTTGATATAAAATAAATATAAAAATATTTTGATTTTTATTGTATTTCAGGCCAGACCTTCCTTACAAAGGCACCAGCAGCTACTCTCTATACACAGATTCGAGGAAGCATGGGGGTCCTCAAGTCCTTCTTTTCTTTTGTAAACTAAATTTTTCTCTCTATGCTCAGACTTTCTTCTTTCATAAAGTCCAAAACATATTCCTTTATATGCCATTGTTTCCTTTTTCTCTGTTAGACTACATATATTTAAACATATGAAATAAATTATTTTAAAAGTCACAATTATACTTCTCTCCTATTCCTAAACATCTTTCTCTCCTGAAATGTGCAGGGTTAATCATGGCCAAGTCTTACCTTCTTACTATATTACAAAACATTTTAAAAGATCATTTCCTGGGGGCACCTGGGTGGCTCAGCCTGTTAAGCATCCAACTCTTGATTTCAGCTCAGGTCATGATCCCAGGGTCAAGGGATCAAGCCCCACATTGGGCTCCATGCTGACAATGAAGAGCCTGCTTTGGATTCTCTCTCTCCCTGTCTATCTTCCCCTCCCCTGCTCATGCTCTCATATTCTCTCTCTCTCTCTCTCTCTCTCTCTCTCTCTCTCTCTCTCTCTCTCCCTCTCAAAATAAATAAATAAGCTTAAAATATCATTTTCTGTTTTATCGTATTGCCCTTGCAATGTCCAGTCCAGAGTAGATGCTTAGTAAACATAAGAAAAAGAGAAGTAAAGAAATATGGAAGCCATGGAAGTCATGCATCTTCTCTTTTATCCTCCTCACATGCCAGGGATCTTTCCTTGTCTGAGTCCATTGTGGGAACTCTCATGTCCTACAATCATCTCTCTAACAAGCGTCCTTTTGTACTACTGCTTCTATCTTACGTGGGTGTGCACGCACATGCGCCAGAAAGAGAGGGGGACAAGAAGGAGGAAGAGGAAGAGAAATGAGAAAACAAAAACATGCTCATGAATAAATATAACCAACCCGGCAGATTCTCCCAGCATCCTCAACAGATGAAAGAAAGGGATAAAAGCATAAGTTGTTGGGGAAGAATATCTTCCTCTTTGGCCCACTCGTGCAGCTTGAGCCAAAACACTGATGTTACTGCATAGAACTGCAAGAAGAGATTCCCTGAGTAGCTGATCTGATCAAGGGATTTACCCATCCCCTATTGCTGGAGCATGACTAGGATACTCAAAGTTAAAAACAGAAGAATTTGGCAGTGATGTCTTGTATCTTTTCTAGCTCTATTTAATTATCTCTAAGCAGCCAAAATTTCTTTTCCTTTAGAATTGGAAGGTACAGGAAGATCCAGAAACACATTATAAAAAATCAACTTATTATTCTTCCTTTCTTATCCATACCAGTTCCTAACTAGCTCTCTCTGGAAACCAGTAGGTCATATGCAAATTGAGGTCATGTATGTCTCATCGGTAATGACTTTTCTTATCCTAACAAATGACCTAGGAGAGAGAAAACTGAATTGCTAACTGCAACATTTAAAAATCACATGGTTGTCCAATTACATTAAGCTACAACACTTTGCAAGCTTATTGTTTTTCCATTATTCATGACAGGAACTTCAGCGAATATGTTCCTAAAACAATATTGTTCTTGACGAATTCATATTTCCATCAGTCAGAAGGTATTGGTGCTGGTGAATGAATAATGCTACAATGGGTAACTTAGATATTTACTAATTTCATTGATGAAACACATTTTTTACCTTTTACCTTCTATTCACTATTGCACTGTGCTACATTCCAGTAATAGGAGTGTTCCAGGACTGCTAGGATTTTTTTAAATTATTGGTAGAAGAATCTCTGTATTTCTTCCTCCAATTTTTTTTCTTGTTATTCAGACAAGAGTGTGGGAATGAGTCACAGCACTATTTCCCCTGCTTTTTCTTCTGACCTTTGGAATTCTCCTTGCAGTGCTAACTAAGCTATCAGCAAGATGCCAGCAGACAGAATAGAACTTAGCACTTGTGTGTCCTTCCTTTCTTCCAGCAGTCAAGTATAGTCCTTTTTGAAATTGCAGAAGTCTCTCAAGCATATAATTTGTGGCTTCCAATGAGTTTGAACTTCATGCTTGAAGTGATGCACAAGTAAGTGATTTAATTCATGCACCTGTATCTGGATTTTTTCCAGACATAATGAAATGGGTAACCACTTCAGGATTTACCTAAGAAGCATTGCAGCAAGATATCAGAAAGGCACTGATTGGCATATTTGGGCAGGAAAATGAACAACAAGCTTCCAGTAGAGCTGTGATAGGCATCTGGGTTCAGCCCTTGGGACAAAAGCTGAGCATTTCTCAGCTCCCAAGGCCAAGCCCTTTGACTTCAATGATGTACAATTTTCTCATTACAAACACTATTGTACCCAAAGGAATTCCTGTCAGGTTTCTAATTATTTTCTCAGTTTGAAATAAGACCTTGTCTTTAATAAGAAAGCGGCTTTGTCATGTGATTGTTTTCAGCATCAACACACAGTACAGAGAGCAGGAGCACAAGGAAACAACAACAACGCCTCAAAAAGAGAGAAAGGCATTTTTGAAAATAAATGCAAATCATTTCCCCCAGTAATTACGAAAATATTTGTAATTGTGCTGCAGTCAAGTACAGTAGTCTTTGGAGATTTAAAAAGTAAAAGTAGTTACTATAGATAAGGTCACACAAACCCTAATCAAGATGCTTTGGGTTTTGAACCCATAGTCAGCATATGCTCATAACCTATTTTCCATGGAATCTATAGTCTCCGTATATCCTAATCCATATGGAAACTCATCACAGGCATGGCAGACAACTGCTTCATCTCTGCAGAGATTATAATTATGTTTTCTTGGCTAGTGTTTATGGTCAATGTTTGAACAACAAGCCAAAGCTTGTTAAAAATTGTATTTGCTTATTTTATATTCTGCTGCATCAAAGATTGTATTTTGTTCATGTTCCTCTGTCTCCAACAAAGATTACATCAAAGGTTATATTTTGTTCATGTTCCCCTTCCTCTCCTCCAACAAAAATTATCAGTGGGGTCAAGTATAGCAATCCTTGAAATGGACCCAAGCTGAAAATAAGATGCCAACAAACAGAAGTGAGGGAGGCATGGGTAATTTCATCAGTAATGTTTAGTTTCATACAAGGATTCATTGGGTAAGCGAATCCAAAGGACAGAGGATTGGGAGTTCTGACAACAGAACAAAGAATCCTACTGGCATGTTTATGTTTCTCTCATCACATCTATTCAGAAGTCACAAGACTTCAAGACTTCAATTTCCTCGTTAGGAACAGAGGGAAAAAGTCATGGCTCTGTCACACCATAGTATATTACTACAGGGGAAAGCAGTTGACTAATCTGGAAACTAAAGTTAAGATCCATTCCACTTATGTTTTCATTCACCAAAACAGATTTACCTTCACAGCCAAATGTTGAACGAATTATAAGAAATGTTAAACAATTGATAACACAGATGAATAGAGAATGTGGGGGAGCTTTGAACAAGAAGATATAAACTAACCAGGGATGTGGTCAGGAAAGGTCTCTTGGAGAAACTGTCACGTAAATTAGGACCCAAAGAATGAACCAGATGGGCAGGAGCAAGCTGCTAATATTTTGGGTAAAGTCACAGAATGTTTGAAGATCTTGATTTGTGAGAGAAACTGAAAGGTGAGTGCATGTGTGGACTGTCCTAGAAGGCAGTGTTCAGGTTGGGGGTTTTATTTTAAAAGTAACAGGAATCCATTGAAAGGATTCAAGGAAAAAAGTAATAGAATCAATATGATTTTTGAAAAATATTTTGGATTAAGTGTAGAGAAATATAGGAACAGATCAAAAGGAGAAGCTGACAATTATGAGCCCCTGTAATACCTGAGGTTGACTTGACTTGGAGATTGCTTAGGTGTGGGCACGGTAACAAGGTAAATGCAAGTTGTTTGTAATATAACTGAATGGATGATGGCTACTGACTGACTTTGGGAAGGCTGAAAGATAAGAAGATTGTTTTTATGTTTGGGGGAAGAGGTAAAAAAATCCATTTTCAATTTTAGAGATGTTTGTTTCAACCAAGAGAGTCTAGGCAAGCAAAAAAAAAAAAAAAAAATCTGGAACACTGCAGTATATAAATGGAAATTTAATCCAAAGGATTGGAATAAGAGTGTACCGAGTGCAGAGAAGGAGAAGTGTCAATGCCAAAGAAGACTGATAAGTTGCTCAGAGGTAGAAAATGTGTGGGGACAGGGAAGCTAAGGAAATGATGTATTTTGAAAAGCAATGAAGAGTCAAGAGTGCTGAATCCTGCTAACAGAACAATAGGAGAATTGAAAACTGCCCATTGAGTTAAGTAACATGAAGACCATGGTGGTTTTATCTAGAATAGCTTGATAGCCAAATGTGGCTATTGAGCACTTAAAATGTGAGTAGTGGTGCTGAGGAACTGAATTCTTATTTTTTATAAATCTGTTTATTAGCATAAATAGCCACAGGTGATGAGTGGCTGCATATTGGACCAGACAAATGGATTGTGGGGAAAATGTCAGATTTTAGCAGACTGAAGAATGCAACTAGTGATCATACGTAACTTGCTCATGAAGTTTGCTTCCAAAGTGGAAGAATGTAGAGAGCAGATTGTGGAAGGGAATATGAGATCGAAAAAGGGTTATTTTAAGTTAGACCAACTTTAGAATTTCAAATGAGAAGGAGCCAGTGGAGAAGTTGAAAGTACCGCAGAGTGAGAAGGAATAATCTTATATTACATTATACTCAAACCAAAAAAAAAAAAACAAAACAAAACAAATACGTATGAATGAAGAAAGGTCAATTTTTAGATTTAGTGGTAGAAATTTAAGGACGTTGTTTTTTGTTTTCTTCTATTTACTGTGGAAAGTAGGAGGAGAGGGTCTTTGAGAGAGCAGAGGAAAGTTATAAAACTGAGGGACTCTGTGACTCACTTCCAGAGGATTTTATAGCCTCCGGGCTGGCTCACACATTTGTAGCAGAGATATTTGATTACAAGGTATGATGTGAGGAGCAGTGGAAGACCTGCCTGCCTAAAAATATCTCACTGAAGGAATCTCAACGCATCCTGTATTTCCTACAAGAATCCCTGTGATACTTTAGGGAAAATATGTCTTTCAATTAGGATAAAACATCAAATAAAGTATAGGCGTTTATATCGTATTGTGACCAGTTAGTTTATCTGATTAACTCTTTAAGAGACAGTGCCAACAAATGCAAATCAGCAAAGAAGTAAGAAAAGTTTCTGGTCATGGAACCCATTAAATCCTAGGTTACTGGGTGGCCAGGAGGCAGTCCCGACCTTGAGAGAAACAGACAACCCTAAAGCTAAGCTAAAACTTAGCTCATAATTATTCTTAAGGACAACTTTCAGCCCTGAAGGGCGCGTTCTCCAGTCCAGTATCTACTCCCAGTAAAGCACCCTCCAAAGGTGATTGGCTGGCTTGGAACTAAATTCACGGAGAATAGATGGAGCAGGCTGAGGAGAAAATGCGTAGATCTTCTTGCAGTGGCTTGTAAGAGCTGCTCTGGAAGATGTCGAATGGATGCAATAACTTTTACTAAGGTTAAATGCAAGGGTAAAGACGAGAGCTGCTGTGGGAGGAACGTGAACCATGAGTCCAGTAAACAAGTCAGAGCGAGGCTAAAACAATGGCTTGGACCACAGGTTCTGAGAACCTTGTAAGTAGGAGCAACAATTAAAGTTGCAACGTAACAGGAAGGGCAGAAGAGGGTAACCCTGGAGCCCCAACAGAATACTACCCTGTAATTCAATTCAGTTTCAGATGCCATTTATTTTCACTTTCCCTCAGCATGGCATAATTCTCAGCTTCTTAAGGGAACTATGGAAGCTACTGACACCAACAGGAAAAATAGAAGCAATATCCATGCTGTTCAAGTACAATAAGACACGTTATTTTCCTTGAAGTAATGTTATGTAGCATATTCCAGAGCTCAAAAAAAAAAATGACCTTTGACCTAGAATAATTTTCATAATCATAAACCTGAATGTGAACACATGGCCCCCAAAGCTCATATGATATAATGTAATGCTATTAAAATGTTACTTCAAATGTTATTTAGTTGATATTTTTTATAATTATATACAGTTAGAATCTTTCTTATTAGATTAGCCTAGTTCAAGAATATAGGTTAAAATTATTGAACAGGGTTAACCAAAGCTTAAAATATGCTCCTCCTTCACTTTATCAAGTGTCCTGGTCCTAATTTAAGCTTTCTCTCACTTGTTTTTGCAAGTTAATTCTAGTTTTTATCACAGAAATTTTAGGCAATTGCATTTGAAACTTTGTTTTAAAAATATCATCACTAGACATTAACAACAAGCCCATATACCTAGCTATGCTAGCAGCTCAAAGGAAAGACTATGAGAAACTTTTTTTTCATATTCACAGAAGACCAAAAGATTCATGTCCAAAACCAATGGCCATGATGAATGCTTTCAAGCATACTCTTTAATGAATAAGTCATAAAACTCTTTATTGGTCCGTGTGTTCTTAAGTTCTTCCCTATCTTCAACCTGATTAATGATGATGAGCATGCTAATAAAATCAGTAGCCTGTAGAAATATAGTAATAATTTTGTATGATTCAGTGTCAATACATGCATAATTCAATGGTCTTAACATAGATTCTATAAGTCAAAAACCTAGTGGCCCATTACAAAAGTTTTCTCTACTGTAAGGACTTTGCTGAATATGATATTTTGAACTTAGACCATAGTTAAGCACTCAGGTTATGTTAATCTGCTTCTTACTCAGGCAAACTTTATGTGTATAAAGGTTTCACTGGGAAGAAATGCATTCACAAATCGTGACCATTTATGGAAACATGGCCACATTTATTATTTCTATTCAATTGTAGACTGATTATTACTAATTGTAGATTTCTTTATAATTATATCTACAGTGTCCTCATTCCATAATATTTCTCATTTGGCTATTTTGGCCAAGTACCTCAAAATCTTCCTATGAAAATTTTTGCTTTACTAGGTTAGTAATATTTGATTTGCAAGTATTTATCTTTTTCAATGGAAACCTCCCCTTCCATAATGGTTTGCCTGAGAATATAATTGCCTATAAATTTATTAATTACCCACTTATAGGGGTGCCAGATTTAGCAAATAAAAATATTGCCTGGAACATACTTATACTAAAAAAATTACTCATTGTTTATATATGAAATTCAAGTTTAAATGTCCATCCTGCATTTTATCTGTCAGCCCTGTATATTTGATCATTTTTATGAATAATGTGCATGAACGTCCCTTTGAGAGTTCCTAGTGGCTTCCATCCAAAGAATTACCAAAGTATAAATCCCTATGCTTTTGACTTCCTGCAGTCTTCCCTGGAAAAGTCATGCCAGGGGAATCTTACATATAGAAACTAAAGTAGGAAAATCTCTCCTTTCTTCAAAGTGGAGCAAATCACACTGTTCCCTCTATCTTTTCTCTTGGACAGAGTTCTCTTTTTCCCGGGTGTTAATTGACTGTTGCATTTCCCTCCACAAATATGTATGTTGAAATTCCTGCAGTGTGATGGTATTTGGAGGTCGGACTTTGGGGAGGATTTTAGGTTACATGATCTCATGTAGGGCCCCTGTGATAGGATTAGTGGCCTTATCAAAGAGGAGGAGAAACGGGATCTCTCTCCTGTCTCTGCCACGTGAGGATACAAGTAATGGATGGCTGTCTGTAAACCAGGGCGTCACCAAGAAGCAAACCATGCTGACACCTTGATCTCAGAATTTCAGTCTCCAAAACTGTGAGAAATCAATGCTTGTTGTTCAAGTGACCCAGAGTATGGCATTCTGTTACTACAGCTCTAGCTAAGACACCAGGCTTACAAACAGGAAATTCACTTATTTCCTCAATATCTGTGATTTATATCCTTGAAGATTCCTTATCACGATCTCATGCAAATATCCTAAGGACATCAGTGGTATATAATTCTACCACATGCCTATTTTTTGCAGACCTCTTTTGAGAGCATTTGGCTATTTCCTATTCTCCAGGGGAAGGGGTATGGGACAATAAATAATCTAGTAATGTCGCTGCCAGAAAGAGAAAAATTGTAGAGAGGAGCAAGGCAAAATAACTTCTTATAGCCTTGTTTTTCAAGGGCTTATTTGAAAGCGTCCCTATAGACAAGCAAAAGGAAAACCAGGGGAATAGGGGTGGCTGACCAGTAGTGATTTATTTAACTATGCTAAAGCTGTAAAATTTATTGAACATATACACACTGCTATATGATATATGTGCCCATCTTATATACATCCATAGCTGTGTGTGTTTCTTGTGTTTGTGTGTGTGTACTTATCCGATTCATCAGATCTGCCTGTGGTATATAAACACAGTACTCCTGAAAACGGTGTATAAATGAATAAAGACATATGCGTACACATGCATACACAGCCTCTTTCAATTCCTACAATAAGTGTCACTTGTGCCACGCAACGTAACATTATTTACACATTATTTAGGCTTTCCAAATTGGTATATTCAGTCCATTTGAATTCCAGACTCTTCAGTAGTTTGACCTGTCACAGTCACATAGAAGAAGGAAGCCACTCAGGCGACGTAAAGATGAGACCAACCAAGTGGCAATCAAGGTCCACCCAGGCACTGGACACCAAGAGACTTGGCAAAATGGGAAAACCAACCTCTTGAGATGGATGGAGCCGGGCATGCAAGATCCACATACAAGAGTAGCAGGAAGGTAGATGCCAGATGCAAATAGAGGCAAATAGGAGGCTGAAAGCTCGTGGACAAACCTAGTATCAACACCAGCCAGAACTACAGAGAGAGAAGGCAGGGCTTAGCATAGGCCTGTAGTGATAGACGCTAACTCGTGTGAATGGTCACCAGTTATCAGGGAGAAAATTGGTCTAGCATCCTGCTTCTGGACACCTTTCCATCAGTTTTAATTTTTTTAAGTTTATTTATTTGTTTTGAGAGAGGGCACAAGTGGGGGACAAACAGAAATAGGGAAACAGAATCCCAATTCCACTGTCAGTGCAGAGCCCAATGTGGGACTCAATCTCGTGAATCATGAGATCATGACTTGAGCCAAAATCAAGAGTCTGATGCTTAAAGGACTGAGCCACCCAGGCACCCCTCTATCAGTTTTAAAGACACATTCTTTTGTACAATTTACTCTTTAGATTCCACTGTGCCCAGCACAGTGCTAGTACATTAAATATGTTTTGTCTATAGATGGATTCATGTTAACATTTGGGTTCTCAGTATATGCTGTTTCTACACATTATTTTCAGTGACTTTTGTGATTTATAGTGTAACAATTATTCACATAAAAGCTTTAATGCATTATCTCTGTGCTTTTCCTGAAATACAAAGGCTACTTGAACAATAAGTAGGAAGCAAAAATTCACGTGACCCAAACACATATCTATAACAATAAATTCAAAAGGTCATATGTCTTTGTCTAGTTGGGTTCATTTCCACTTCTTACCCCAGTAACTGTTAACAATACATGAAAGAAAAATTACATATGATGATGTCTTTATGATATATTGAGGGGTCTTATGAAAGCATCTGTTTTATTTTAATAAAATATAACACACATTGAGTATTTTGGCTATTTCAGAGGCCTGGAAAATATGCATAAATATTCAAAAATAAAATTGAAATAAACATTGATGTGACGCTGTCCAGCCTGGAATATATTCCAGCCGGACAATAATGTTCTTGCTGTTTCTAATTTGATGCTGGTTTTTAATTCTTGGTTGAATTTCAAACCATGCAAATCCTGAAATTGGAAGAACTTTGAGGTACTAAGAATTGATTATTTGACAACCACACAGAACCTGGTTTAATTTGACAACAGAATGTCATCAACAACACATTAAATGATGATGCTCCTCACAAGTCCCATACAACACTTGCCATTTTAAGAGGAAGCATCTGCTCACTTTAGGAGGCAGGGAAGTTTTGGAGCTTTTCCATATACCTATTTATATCTGTTTAGATATGTTGTAAATGTATTTATACTCCTCCATGGGGCAAGTTTAGTGACATGGAAAGAAAGTTTAATAATAGCCAAAAGTTCCTTCGAGATAAGGGATATATCACCTTTTATGAGTGATAAAAGGTGAATAATCTTAGATTCCAGCCCATAGTGATCAAGTCACATTATGATTTGTCATTTACAAGCAGTGCAGTTTCATAGCCTCTGGTAAAAATCAAGTTGGAGCAGGAATGAAGATCAATAATAACATCGTACAGAAAAGCAATCTTAGGATGACTAATACAAGTAATGTTAGTGAGCATTATTTAGGTGTTAGACATGATGCCGTGTGTCAGGGACTGAGCTCAGCACTTCACAGAAGAGCTTGTTCAAACCTGAAAGCAAGCCTACAAGATGGTTGTTGATATCTCTATTAAGCATGTGGGAAAAGCATGGTTAAAAGAAATTAACTAGTTTGCTTTGTCGCATGCTAATAAGTGGTAAAGCCTAGATCAAACCTAGGTCAGAGACTCCAAAAGCCTGTGTTACTGAGTATTAACTGGATGTTTCATTATCACATTGGCTACCAACTCTGCACAGGTATTAGGTTTTGCTTCATTTATTTCTTCTTTCCACCTACCTGTAGTTACCCGGCATGCCAATTTTCATAAGCAACCTAAAACATGTTTAAAAACTGAGTCATTTCACCCTCTTCTGGATGAGATGGGAAAACTAGCAAGGCCCATTTGTCATTCATACAATTTTTCTCTAAAACTGCTTGTGATGTTGGGTAATAATCCCCAGATGGAAGTCATTAAATTTTAATTTGTATGCATATGTGACATCTTGCTTTTCAAAATCTTTTTGACTTTACTCTTTCCATTACTGAAACTAATTGATACATATATGAGAAATAACTAATTAAAATGAGTGTAAAGCAGTTTTCTCAAATATAAAACATGCTATAAAATGCTAATAAAACCATAAGAAATATATGGAAAAATCTGTCAATTACAAAATTAACTTTGGATAGGAAGGCAAATATCATTTATCCTTTATAATGTCCAAGTAACTGACTTGTTTGGCAGCTGACTGCCTTTTTGTTTAATATTAATAAAACCTCAAGAATGGGAGTTGTTTTTCTTTCAAAATGCTCACGACCACAGAAATTTGAAGACAGGCATCGTAGTTATAAATTAAAGTTGAAGAAAAACTCTAAATGGCTATTTGCTGGGACAAGATCTCGGTTGTGATTCAATCAATGTAAATCACTGGTTGGCGAATCATATCACAATGGAAGAGTTTTCTCTTCATCTTTATAAGTGACTTAACATCTGGGTGATGCAGTAGAGACATGCTGCCACGTGGAGGGGAGATCACTTTATCAGTGGAAGCAGACACACTGAGTAAATTGGGCAGGACTGAGGCGGCCAGATGGCCCTGGCTGTAGAGAATCAGAGGAGGCAGTCTCAGGGAGGCCACTGCTCTTAACTGGAAAGGACGCAGTTAACATTCATGTGTAGACACGCATCAACGAAACTGTTTGGCTTGATTTATGTATGTCCCTTGAAAGGAAAGATTAGAAAATGCAGCCCTGGAATGTATCAGTATTTTAAATACAATTCGGTCAAGCCATTTGCTGTATTTCGAAACTTTTTTCATAATTTTTTTTTTAAATTAGTGGGTTTTCTTGAATGGATGACTATCTGTGTATGTTCCTTCATTCATGTTTTATTCACTCATTTATTCATTCTACTACAAATATCCATTGAGTATAGATTACATGCCAAACAATAATATTGTGAGGAGCCCCTCGAGATAAACTGTCCTCTCCCTGGTACCCACTCTCATGTCCAAGGCAGAACACAAGTATTTCCCATATAATTAAGCAATGATTTGAATATCATTTTGATGAGATCAGATCAAGAATAGATGATGCACAACTCTAAGCCAGAAACCCTGATCCAGCCTGAAAGTCACCCTGTAGTAAGAGCAAGACTCAGAGCTCGGAAGGTTTGTGTCACGCAGCGTGTTTCTATCACTGAGTGGAGTTTCTGGGTCATGGAGATTGCAATTTAAGGGATGAAATTTTCCAGGTGACCCTAAGGACACAAGTGTGACCACAGTTTCCTCCAGCTTCATTGTTCCCTCATAAGATTCTTAGCTGGAAGTAAGATTTGCTTATTAAAAAAAAAAAAATGAACTCTGTTCTTTCCACTAGTAGGAAACTCAATAAGAGTAACATTGCTGGGGAAAGAATCGTATCTTTAAAATTTTTAATTTGGGAACAATTAACATACAGTGTCATATCAATTTCAGGTGTACAATATAGTGATTCAACAATTTTATACATTATTCATTGCTCATCATGATAAGTGAATTCGTACTCCCCTTTACCTATTTCACCCATCCCCCCCACTCGTCTCCCCTCTGGTAACCACCAGTTGGTTCTCTATAGTTAAGAGTCTATTTGGGGGTTCTGTCACTCTTGTTTTTTCTTCATTTCGTTTATTTCTTTTTTTTTTTAACATTTATTTATTTTTGAGACAGAGAGAGACAGAGCATGAACGGGGGAGGGGCAGAGAGAGAGGGAGACACAGAATCAGAAGCAGGCTCCAGGCTCTGAGCCATCAGCCCAGAGCCCGAGGTGGGGCTCGAACTCACGGACCGCGAGATCGTGACGTGAGCTGTAGTTGGAAGCTTAACCGACTGAGCCACCCAGGCGCCCCATTCATTTCGTTTATTTCTTATGTAAAATCATATGGTATTTGTCTTTCTCTGACTGACTTACTTCACTTAACATTATATCTTCTGGAGCCATCCGTGTTGTTTCAAATGGCAAGATTTCATTCTTTTTTATGACTAATATTCCATTTTAGATATATACTTCCTCTTTATTCATTTGTCTATTGATGGACCCTTGCAATGCTTCCATACTTTGGCTATTGTAAATAATGCTGCAATAAACATAGGGATGCATGTATTCTGTTCCATTGATCTATGTGTCTGTTTTTGTGCAAGTACCATACTGCTTTGATTACTACAGCTTTGTAGTATAAATTGAAATCTGAGACAGTGATAGTTCCAGCTTTGTTCTTCTTTTACAAGATTGTTATGGCTATTCAGGATCTTTTGTGGTTTTGTACAATTTTAAGATTATTGATTATTTTAGTTCCATGGAAAATGCTTTTGGTATTTTGATAGGAATTGCATTAAATCTGTAGATTGCTTTGGGTAGTATGGACATTTTAATAATATTTGTTCTCCCCCTCCATGAACACTGAATATCTATTCATTTGTGTCATCTTCGTTTTCTTTCATCAATGTTTGATAGTTTTTAGAATACATGTCTTTCACATCCTTGGTTGAGTATATTCCTAGATATTTTATTATTTTGAGTACGGTTGTGTGACTGTTTTCTTAATTTCTCATTAGGGTTTTCTATATACAGTATCATGTTATCTGTAAATAGTGAACATTTTACATCTTCCTTACTAATTTGGATATTTTTCTATTTCTTTTTGTTGTCTGATTGTTAAATAGAAGTATTAAGAGTGGACATCCTTGTTTTATTCCTGATCTTAGGGGAAATGCTCTCTGTTTATCCCCACTGAGGATGATATTAGCTGTGGGTTGTTCATATATGGCCTTTATTAAGTTGAGGTACTGACTCATGAGTTTGGCTCAGGTCTTGATCTGACAGTTTGTGGGTTCAAGCCCCACATTGGGCTCTGTGCTGACAGTGCAGAGCCTGCTTCGCATCCACTCTCTCTCTTCTCTCTTCTGCCCCTCCCCCACTCATGATCTCTCTTTCTCTCTCAAAATAAATAAATAAACTTTAAAAAATAAAACTACTTTGTTGAGAGATTTTATCATGAATGAATATTGTACTTTGTCAAATGTTTTTTTCTGCATCAAAATGATCATATGGTGTTTATCCTTACTCTTGTTTGTGTGACATATCACATTGATTGATTTGTGAATATTGAACCACACTTGCATCCTAGGAATAAATCCCACTTGATTGTGGTGAATGAATTTTTTAATGTATTGTTGGATTCAGTTTGCTGACATTGTGTTGAGAATTTTTGCATCTATGTTCATCGGAGAGACTGTCCTGTAGTTCTCTTTTTTGTGGTGTCTTTATCTGGTTTTGGTATCAAGATAATGCTGGCCTTACAAAATGAACTTGGAAGGTTTCCTTCTTATTTTATTTTTTGGAATACTTTGAGAAGAATAGGTATTAACCCTTCTTTAAATGCTTGGTAGAATTCACGTATGAAGTCATCTGGTCCTGAACTTTTGTTTGTTGGGAGTGTTTTGATTACTGATCCGACTTAATTGTTGATAATTGGTCCATTCAAATTTTCTGTGTCTTCCTAATTCAGTTTTGGAAAGTTATATATTTCCAGGAATTTTTATATTATTTCTAGGTTGCTCAATTTTTTTGCGTATGATTTTTCATAATGTTCTCTTACAATCCTGTGTGTTTTGTGCAGTTGTTATTTCTCTTTTATTACATATTTTGTTATTTGAGCGCTCTCTCTCTCTCTCTCTCTCTCTCGCTCGATGTGTCAGGCTAAAGGTTCGTCAATTTTGTTGACCTTTCAAAGAGCCAACTTCTTGTTGCATTGATCTGTTCTACTGCTTTTAGTTTCTGGCATTATTCCTGCTCCTATATTTATTATTTTCTTTTTCAGGTTTGGGTTTTGTTGGTTCTCTTTTTGTTGCTCCTTTAGGTGTAAGGTTAGGTTGTGTGTTTAAGATTTTTCTTGCTTCTTAATGCAGGCCTGTATTGCTGTAAACTTCCCTCTTAGTATAGTTTTTGATGCATCCTAAAGATTTTGGACTGCTGTGCTTTCATTTTCATTTGTCTCCATGTATTTTTTTTTAACTTCTTGGATTTCGTGGTTGACATTTGATTGTTCAGTGACATGCTACTTAACCCCTATGAATTTGTGTTCTTTTGAGATTTTTTTCTAGTTTCATAGTGTTGAGATCAGAAAAGATACATGGTATGACTTCATGGTTTTGAATTTGTTGAGACTTATTTTATGGCCAAATATGTGATCTATTAGGGAGAATGTTCCATGTGTATTCTACTGTTTTAGGATAGAATGTTTGGATATATCTGTTATATCCTTCCGATCCAATGTGTCATTCAAAGCCACTATTACCTTGTTGATTTTATGTTGGGATGATCTATCCATTGAAACAAGTGGGGTGTTGAAATCTCCTATTATTATCATGTTACTATCAGTATTACTTCCTTTGTTTGTTACTAGCTGCTTTATGTATTTGGGTGCTTCTAGGTTGGATGCATACTTACAAATGTTCTATCTTCTTGTTGGATTATTCCTTTTATGATTATATAGTATCCTTGCCTCCTTTTATAGTCTTCGTTTTAAAATTTATTTTGTTCAATATCACTATTGCTACTCCAGCTTTCTTTCCCTTCACTTTCAATATGCATGTGTTTAGGTCTGAAATGAGTCGGCATATAGATGGTTCTTACTTTTTATCCATTTTGTCACCCTATGTCTTTTGAGGGTGCATTTAGTCCATTTATATTCAAAGTAATTATTGATAGCTATGTACACATTACCAACTTGTTACTTGTTTTATGGTTGATTTTATAGTTCTTTTCTCTTCCTTTCTTCCCTTGCTCTCTACTCTGATGGTGTGCTGGCTTTCTTTAGTGATATATTTGGATGACTTTCTCTTTATTTTTGCATATCTGTTACTGTTTTTTGATTTGTTATTACCATTAAGTTTATATATAACATGGTATGCATATAGCAGTCTATATTAAGTTGATGACTACTTAAGTTTGAACCAGTTCTAAAAGCACTGGATTTTTATGCCATTCCTCCTACATTTTAGGATATGGTTTCACAGTTTGCATCTTTTGATTTTGTGGACTCCTTGACTAAATTTTATAGATATACTGATTTTACTGTTTTTGTGCTTCCTAATTTTCTTATCCCTGCTTTCCACTCAATCAGTCCCTTTATATATTTCTTTAAGGCTGGTTTTGTGGTGATAAATTCCTTTAATGTTTGTCTGGGAAATTTTTCTCCCTCCTATTCTGAACAATAGGCTTATTGGATAGAGTGGTTGCAGGTTTTTGTCGTTCAGCAGTTTGAATATATCCTGCTGGCCTGCTACTCCCTTCTGGCCTGCAAAGTTTCCGCTGAAAAATCAGCTAATAGCCTTATGGGGTTTCCCTTGTATGCAACTGTTTTCTTCTCTTCTGCTACTTTTAAAATTCTCTCTTTATCACTACTTTCTGCCATTTTAATTACCATGTGTCTTGGAGAAGGCCTCCTAGGGTTGATTTTGTTAGAGGTTCTTTGTGCCCGGATCTGGATTTCTGTTTCCTTCTCCATATTTCGGACGTTTTCAGCTATTAATTCTTCAAATAAATTTTCTGTCTTTTTCCTCTTTCTTATCCTACTGGGATTCCTATAATGCAAATATTTTTATGCTTGATGGTGTCAGTGAGTTCTCTTGATCTATTTTCACTTTTTATTATTCTTTTTTCTCTCTCCTGTCACCTTGATTGGTTTCCATTATTCTGTCACCCATATCACTGATCTGTTCTGCTTCCTGTAGTCTATTGTTTATTCTGTGTAGTGTATGTTTAATTTCAGTTATTGAGTTCTTCGTCTCTGATTGGTCCCTTTTTATGTTTTCTATCTCTTTGTTGAAGGTCTCACTGATGTCCCCCACTCTTTTCTCAAGTCCAATGAGTGCCTTGATGACCATTACTTTAAATTCTCTATCAGGGGCAAGGCGTGTGGTGTTAGTAATGTTTGTCCTAGTCTCCTGTGGGAAGAGATCTGCAGCTTCCTGGGAAAACTCTTGCCCAGGCCCAGATGGAGGGGGTGTGTCTGCAGAAGAGTGTGGGGCAGGGTATGCTGTTATCCAGCTAGATGGAAAGTGTTCTTGCTGGGCTGGTTCCAACAGTTGTTACTGTATCTAGGTTGGGAGGTGGAGGTGAGAAATGGTGCATACAAATTCCTTTGTTGTTTTTGAAGTCTCCCAAAGATCCCTGTCCCTCCAACACATTCTCCTAGATTAGTAAACAGATTTGCCTCCAGTATACTCCAGGCATTTTTTAAAGTGCTGCTTCTATTCTGTAAACAGTAGGACTATTTGTTGTGCTGTCTCTTTAAGGGCAGAGTCTCAGTTTCCTCTCACCCTCAGGCTCTCCCAGAGCTGAGCTAGCCAGTCACAAAGTTAGGGCCCTCTAGTTTTCAAAGCCAAATGTTACGGGGATTTGTCTCCTCCTTGCAGATTCCACGTACCTGGGGTATCTGGTCTGGGGTCTGCTCCTCTATTCTCTTTGTGCCAGAAGCATCCCTCCCTCCTCTGGACAGGCCTGCAGGTCAGTTTGGCTCCTGACCACATCTCCGCCCTTTCGGCCCTCTTCAATGACCTCTTCTCTACATTTAGCTACAGAGAGTCTGTTCTGTCTGTCCTCGGGTTGTTTTCTGGGTTCTTTATACCAATTTGAGTGTTATTTAGTTGTATCCATGGGAGGAGGTAAGCCTCAGATTCTTCTACTCCACCATCTTCCCTGGAAGTCCAAGAATAATACTCTTGTATTATCTTTGGGATCTCTATCCTTTCTTTGTGGAGGGCCTCACATTTTTTGTCACTTATTACCACTACTAATAAGTATACTGTGGTGTTTGATGACAATAATATCCAAAAGACAATGAGATAAATTGGGGTACAGGAGAAAAGTAAGATTGCTGAGTAGAACATGGTCAGGAATATCACAATCAGTTATGTGCTTCTCTCTTCCTTGAGAGGCCAGGAAATTGGGAGAAGGACATGGCTGACACAGATGTATTTTGTGGTAAATATCACAAAGTTTTAAAAAATACACCTTAAGCATATGCAAACTATCAGTTGGGATCCATCTCTTATGGACAGCGTGCTTGTATCCCCCACAAAATTCATATGTTGAAACCCTAATCCCCAATATGATAGTATTTGGAGATGGAGCTTTTGGATTTTGATGGGGTCATGAAGGTGGGGTCCTCGTAATGGGATTAATGTCATTATAAGAAAAATAAGAGATACTAGAGCTCTCTATCATGTAAGCACACAGCAAGAAGGAGGCTGTCTATAAACCAAAAAGTGAGCCATCTCCAGATATTGGATCTGTCAGTACCTGGATCTGATCTTGTACTACCCAGCTTCTAGAACTGTGAGAAATAAGTGTTTGTTGTTAAGCCTCCCAGTCTATAGTAATTTGTAACAGCAGCTTGAGCTCCTGATCCTAAGATACCCCCTTAGGAGAATTTTATTAGTATTGGGATCAGTAGGCAACTTTCTGAGATAAGTTATTTTATATTGCTTTGCAAAGCCACTTCACTCATTTATTTTTAGGACCAGATCAAATATGAGATAACATTATAATATTTTCAATCCAGAAATTGCTTCACCAAAATGTCTTTTATTTTATGCATAAGCAGACATTATATGTTTAGTAAGGATCCAAACAGTGCTAAATAATCTACATCAACCTTGTTTTTTGGGAACTAATGAATCAGGACAATTGGGAACCTGGGTTATAGGAATATGTAAATAAATTCAAAGACAGAAGTTCAGTGTCATCTACCTTTCCTTGTCATTCTTTAGCATGATGACTGCCAAGAAATGGTTCAGCAAAATGATTTCCTTCAGGTCAGCAGCTAAAGGATAAAACCTATAAATACAGGATTATGAGTAGAATCCATTAGAAGATCAGTATTAATAAAACCTTTAGCTTTTCATTAAGCTTCAAGCTAATGGCCAATAAGGAGAAATGTTAATGACAGAAGAAAATATTGAAACATGGAAATGGCTATTTCTTTACAGATGAGTAAATGGAAAATACAATTTAAATGTATCTGAGCTCCAGATAGAATAAAAAGAGGATGTTGCCGAGACTTTTCTTAATTACTTATAAACCTAGTAAATATTTTCTTAACACCATTTCACCAATTTGGGAGTACCTTTTGTTGCATGACCCTGGTCCCTGTGCCACCATGGCAATAGCAGCTATGCATCTCTCCTTCCTTCCAGCCCTCAGCCACCTCCCAATCCACCTGAACATGGAGGTTCCTTTGACTTCCAACGTTCAGTCAAAGATGGTGAACTCTCTACCTGTGAAGAATCCAGTGCTCGCTTTGCTCACATCCCATGTTGACCATCTTCAGACGAAAGTTTCCATTTGCTTCCTAGTCTTTATAGCTCTCAAAAAATGAATTCAGGAGCATTATTGAAAGACAGTTTGCAAATTTAGCCCCATTCCAATTCCTTTCCTCCAAGAACAAGATATCCTGAAGGGGATCTCCCCTGAACACCAAAGGGATATCATCAAATTCATTGCCCTATTTTTTTTTATATCCATTGGACTACAAATTCTTATCATGACCCAGAAATAAGTAGGTATCTGAGTAAGTCTTTGAGCACCTGATCGGAGTAGTAAGTGTTGATCCTCATTTTCCCCCTCTGGCTGACAAGTTCTGGATCAGGGGAAATGGACCTTTATAAATAAACCATTTCTCTGTGTTTATAGGTTGTTGTCATTGGAAAAAAAAAAGTAAATCCTAATTCCTAGGATTAGGAATCCTAATTCCTTTTCAAGAAAATAAATATTAAAAAAAATAAAATAAATATCTATTATTCATTTTCTATGCATGAGGCTTTGTACAAGAAAAAGAAATTTTCTCAAGAAATTTATATTATAAAAATGTTAATATTTCTTGAGTGCATATCACACACCAAGACCTATACTAAGCAATGGAGTACTTATTTCATTCTCAGAATACAAGGAGGTGGTACTTTTTTTTTCCCCATTCTGAAAAGGGGGCTAAAGAAGAGGTCTCCTACTTCAACAAACTTAAGATGCTATAAATTTTAGTGGCGCCTGGGTTTCTTAAGTCGGCTGAGTGTCTGACTCTTGGTTTCAACTAAGGTCATGATCTCAGGGTTCATGAGCTCAAGCACCACATCAGGATCTGTGCTGACAATGCAGAACCTGCTTGGGACTCTTGCTCTCTCTCTCTCTCTCTCTCTCTCTCTCTCTCTCTCTCCCCCTTCCCTGCTCACTTGCTCTGTTTCTCTCAAACTTGAAAGAAAGATGCTATAAATTTTAAATTTCATCATTAATTTTATGTATGAATAAGGAAAGTCAATGAACCATGAAATACCACTTAATAATTCATACATCTAATTAGAAATGTGGTAAAATGTGAAACATGTTTATTTTGTAATCAAGGAAATGAAATAGCTTATTCAAGCTTAAATGTCTAGGGGGACTGAGACTAGAATTCTCAAATGGAAACTTACACAGTGTGAGTCAATGCAAAGAACTGTAACTGGGGAAAGTGGGCCACCTTCCAAAACAGATTCCCAGAACAAGCATTTATCTTCCAGCATTTGCCACAGTTCTGGTTCTAGCATCTGCCATAACAATTCAAAAATTTTATTTTATACATGTTCCAGAGTTGATTGGCAAGTAAATGCTGATTTATGTAACCAAAGCTCACAAGAGACTTTCTAGAAGGTCAATTTATTAATTTGTCATAAGAAGTATATCTGTCAGGTCTCTGTAATTGAATGAATTTGACCAATCTATTTTCCCCCATAAGTAAGTTATATAGGAAGGCAAATTCTCAAGAAATTGCTTGGTAAGTAAGTGTTATAGACTGAATTATGTCCCCTTTTCTCTAATTCATATGTTGAAGTCCTCCTAACTCCCAGGGCCTCTGAATGTAACTGTATTTTGACAGAGGGCCTTTAAAGAGGTAATTAAGTTAAAATGAGGCCTTAGGGTGGACCCTGATCCAGTCTGACTCATGTCCTTATAAGAAGAAGAATAAACACACAAAAAGACACCAGGGATGTGAGGACACAGAGGAAAGAACATGTGAGGACACGAGAAGGTGACATTCTATAAGCCAAGGAGAAAGGCCTCAGAAGAAACCAAATCTGCCAACATCTTGATCTTGGACATCTAGCTTCCAGAACTTAAAATAATAAATTTCTGTTGTTTAAATCATTTAGTCGATGATATTTTGTTATGGCAGTACTAGCAAACTAATACAGAAAGGGAAAAAAATGTAATTAGACATACAAATTAGATTTTAATGGACTCAAATTCTATGAGTTAGACGCCTTTTATCCAGTGAGGATATAACTGATAGGGCATATCTCATTAATAAGGCAGAGAACTTATCCTGTAAGAAGATATTTGAATGGATATTGAAGTAGAAATCCCTCAAAGAAGAGACATCAGAAAATATTAATGTTTACAGAAGGCTAAATAAACACACCGCATGTACATTCAGTCCACTTTGTGAAAGCCTTTGGAAAACTCTAGTTAAAGGGCTTTTGCATGTCTAATAATCCATTATATCTTGGTTTGTAATATGTACTCTCAGACATCATGTTTACTTTATGATTCATCTCTTATATCCATGTTCAATCTATAAGAAAAGCATGGCTATGAATCAACATAAGTAACAAACAAAGCACTACACATAAAGCCAGGGAGACAAACTCTTCAGAAGATTCAGAGGGGCACCTTGGTGGCTCAGTCAGTTGAGAGTCTGACTTCGGCTCAGGTCATGATCTCACAATTCATGAATTCAAGCCCCACGTGGGGCTCTGTGCTAACAGCTCAGAGCCTGGAAGCCGCTTCAGATTCTGTGTCTCCTTCTCTCTCTCTGCCCCTCCCTGACTCATGCTCGCTGTCTCGTGCGTGCTCTCTCTCTCTCTCTTTTTCCCTCTTTCTCTCAAAAATAAATAAATATCAATGAGGAAAAAAAAGATTCAGAAAAAGATTTCTGGAATTGGTCTTGATGAATAGGTTAGATTTTAATAGAATAGAGATTAAGGGGCAAGTTATTTTTTAAAGTGGAAGAAACTTTATAAAATAAAAAGGAAAGGGAAGTGTTGATATAATGGCATTATGGAGCACAGTCTTTCTGATCGAAACTGTACAAGGCAGAGAGTCAAGACACCAATGCCACCAGGTGGAGATGTATGGCAAGGGTCCTTGGGCAGCAGACTAGAAAAAGTTCATGTATTCCAGAAGATGATAAAGCAAATGGGGGTACATCCATTCAGTGAAATACTACTCAGCACTAAAAAGAAATAAATGAATGATCCATGCTACAGCTTGATGGATCTCAAGGGCATTATGCTGAGTGAAAGAAGTCAGTTTCAAAGGATTACATATTGTAGAATTCCTTTAAATGGCGTTCTGAGGAGTACAAAACTTTGGATAGAAAACAGATAAGTAGTTCTCAGGGCTTAGAAATGGGGGAAGGGTATGATTTCTAAGAAATTGCATAAAGGATTTTTTGGGGGTGATGTAATTGTTCTGAATCTTGATTATGATGGTGTTTACACAAATCTTTACATGTGCTAGAGCTTGTAGAACTGTATACTTGATGGAAAAAATCTATTGTATAATTTTCTTAATGACAACAATGTGTGGATTAGGATGGCAACTTGCATAAAGGAGAGAAAAATTGATGTGAATATGATATCTAAGAGTAATATACTGGATTAAGCTAATAGTTCAGCATAAAGGAAGAGGGAGACAGAAATCAAGATTATTCAGAGCTTTCAACATAGGCAGGAAGATAAGTATTTCATGTGATGGTAATATGCAAAAATAGTGAACTCAGAGGATTGCATTGGGTATAAGGAAAAGAATAATTTTGGACTTTGCAGTTTTGCCTGCCAGAAAGGCAGAGATTATCACCACATCGGTTGGAAATGTGAATCTGGAATGTAAGAGAGAATTTTAAAAAGAGAAGTCAAGTTAAAGACATCGATCTGAGAGTCCACCCGCGTGGAAGCGCTAATTGCAAATACAGTCATGGACAAGGTCCTTCTGCAAAGACCATACAGGAGCCTATGAAGAGATCTTGGAGATGTCAGTTTTCTGGGAGAGAAGTGTCGCCATTGAATCCTTCCCTGAAATCACCAGCCTAGCACGTGTTCTTTTCAAATATCGTTCCTCATTCATTTGGCATTAAGCATCAGTTTAATGTTTTTTTTTTAAAAAAAAACCTGTATGTACTCACTTTAACAAATCGTATATGAACTTGAGTATCTACCAAATATGTTTACGTAGGACACTACAAGGTACAAGACAGTGCCAGATGATCTAAAGTCACTATTTATGACTTGGAGACAGGCCTCGATTTTTATGAAACTCTGGGTGTCTAAACGGAACAAATTATCCAGGTTTTCGAGCTACTAGCTCGTTCTTGCACTGAGCAGAGGCGATAAATTGAAGTGCTGAGTGTGGGAGTAAAGATGCAGGGTGTAATGTCTCATCGATTGGCTTTTGGGCAGATGAAACTGTAGACTCCTTACTAGAGTACTATATTTTTCTGAGAAAATGTGCCCTTAACTTCACTAACATTTCATTACTTTTGTTATAAATAATCCCTAAGAGCTCCTCTATTCTCATCATAGGAATCTTTACCAGAAGCGTGCATCTTATTTTCTGGTTTCTCCATTGCTACTGTGCATTTTAATGAGTTATGCTGGCTACAAAGTCAGGTTGAATTACCAGTTGGACCCATGCAATTTCTTAGAATGTGTACATGCTGTAAATGATCTAAACACTTAAAAACGGATTTAGTTTGCGTGCCGATGCCCTTTTGTGTAGGGATCCTAAGAAAACAACTAGGAAAGCCCTTTTCCTGAGTTGTGATCAGAACCTCCAAAACTGTATGTTGGGGGTAACGTTAGGACAGAGTAAGTTACAAGAAACAATTGTAGAGGTACGCCATTGTGTTCCTGCTTATAAAAACACAATAAACTTTATGAAACAGATCTTGGTTAATGACACGTGCTCCAGAATAGAAGATAAATAAACTGGTGGTTTTTCTTTCTTTTTTTTCAAAGTCTTTATTTTTTTTAATGTTTATTTTTCAGAGAGAGAGAGAGAGAGAGCTAGCATGAGCAGGGGCAGAGAGAAAAGGAGACAGAGGATCCAAAAGTGCAAAGCCCGATGCAGGGCTTGAACTCACACACCCTGAGATCGTAACCTGAGCAGAAGTCAGATGCTTAACTGACTGAGCCACCTAGGTGCCCCAAGCTTGTGGTTTTGGTTAAAGTAACATATCCTAAATTATTTGGAGGATGACAGAAATGAGATGCATAGATTCCCATGGAATTGTTCTTCCCCATTTTCCAAAGAACCACCGGATACCATAGGTTGGTTTATTCCAACTTCATTTCACCATTCTCACTGAGGAGTTTAGAAATCAAAACAAACAGAAAGAACACATTTTCCGGATCCCTTTGAAGGCAAGGTTCTGGAGGCAAATTAGATCTGCCAATCACGTGCATGGCAGGAGATTTGGAAGGCAGCATTGAGGCAGAAGCTATCACCCTGTCACATTTTGTCTGCTTCTGCTTAGAAATACATGGTGAAAACAAAGATTTCTCTGCAGCAGTGAAGCAGCAAGTTCTCCCAGCCCTGCCCTGCTCACTATGTAGTCTCTGGCCCCATGTGGCTGCTGAGTACTCAAATTGAGGCTAGTCCAAATGACAATGTTCTGTAACGGTAAAATACACAGTGGATTTTGAAGTCTTTGTACAAAAAACAAACAAACAAAAAAAAAACCCACCAAAAACAAAAAGAAAAAACCCAAACAAACAAAGGTGAGTGAAAAAGAGAGTGAGAATAAAGTATTCCACACGTTTTTATATGGCTTATATTTCGAAGTGCTTCAATTTGGTTAAATAAAGCAGGTTAAAATGAACTTAGATGTTTCATTTTACCTTTTCAAAACTGATGCTACGAGAAGATTTGAAATTATAAACGTACCTCTCGTTATGTTTCATAGCACGGCTCCAGCTTCCTGTGTGTAGAGGAAGTTGTGCGGAAATCTTCTCTATCTTGGGTGGCAGACACAGATATCAGTTCTCTAGCTCCTGGGCTGTTCAAAGGCTGTGGGAGTAGGTTCCCAATTCTGGCCTGGCTTCAGTCACAACCCCAGAAGTGATTTTCTCAATGAGTCCATCCTGAATTGTTCTAGAAGTCATCCCTACGGGTCCTGCTTAGAGTCCTCTCCTTTGGTCCTTCTTCCTATTTTGTAAACACCAACCTCTCTGTACTGTATTCCTCTTTATACTGTACCTTCCTGCTTAAAATTCTTAGTGTGTTTTCTGTTTCCTGAAGGGAACTTTGATACAAAGGAAGTATCTTAAATAGCAGGGGTAATTTCTGGAATGGAACTCCTTTAGTTTAACCTTCTTTTTAAGTTTCCGAGAAAAAAAGAATCTATTATAATGGCAAGCCTTCTGAAGCTATGGAAATAGCCCTAGTATGTGATATTGGGGAAGGTATGTCCATCTTTTCTGCCCAAATATAGTACATGTAATATATACCTGTATTGCATATTCCAAACAAGGTGCCAGGCTTGAAAACCCTACAAATGATTGAAAGGAGGTGCCTCCACAAGTAACACTGCTTTTTAAAATGAAAGTTCAAAGAGAAGTCTGCAATAAAGGAAGAAGAAATCAGATGGCCTCGGTCTGAGACCATGAACCATTCCCTGGTCAAATCTGATTTCCATGATAAGAGCTTACAAAATTACTTGCCGTTTTTCTCATTTTCAGCATATCTTGAGGGCATCAAAATGCTGACCTCCCTTCCCATGTTCCTGTGTTTCTGTTGTAAAAGCGATTTATTAATCTGCCTGGTTATCGCTGGGATCATTCTATTTTATATAGAGGTTGTTGCCTATTTCACATACAGGCTTCTCCTTGCAGTATTACTGGGCATTCAGTGATGATATCACAGCCTCAGAAAATTGCTGTCCTCCCTCCTGTATCTCTCCAGGCTGCTTTTGCAGGTGGAGGAAATGCATGTGTTATCCCCAGCTGTGCCGGGTTTTAGATGCAAATTAATAAAGCACCTGTCACAGTGGGGAAGTGCAGGAGTAGTTTAGGGCCAAAGACAATACAATACTCATTTGGCCACACACACACACACACACACACACACACACACACACACGCACGCACGCACACACACGGTGTATTCATTTGAGACCAGTTCATTTTTCAGCTATCTTATCATATCTTGTATTTCCCAACGCACTAAGATTTTTCAACCAGTATTTGGGTGAAAAGGATTGGGAATTGCTGGTGAAGAGTTTTCATCTTTTGGTGGTGCTACTCTTGAATCTTGCACTTTAGGTTGAATTAGCCTAGTCTTTAGTTATGTTACTTGACATGGTTTCCAGTGTAGTCATATTAGGCTAACAGTTAACAGATGACAGGAGCACAGCTCCAGAGCAGAAAGCTATGCTGCGGTTGACAGTAAAGCGGCTGTGGTGACGTTCAGGGCTGGGCTGCAGTGACTCTCAGGACTGGGCTCAGCAGAGTTTTTGGCTGGGAAGTTCTTCTACTATCTGATAGAGTTAGAGATATATAGATTTTTTTGCATTGGGTATTTTATAAAAAAAAAAATTACAAGTCTGAAATAAAGGCATAGGTTTTCTTGTAATATGGAAGGAAGGAAAAAAGAGGAAAGAAGATATGGAAAGAGAGAAAGGGAGAGATGATGGGATGTGGAAAAATGGTAGTGGAGATAAGAAGAGAGGAAGAAGGATCTAGTGGAACTAGGAAAGGAAGCAAGGAAGGAAGAAAGGGAAAGAACAGGATGGATGTAGCAAGACAGTTGTGAGGAATCCGTTTTTGTTAAATTAATAACTCAGGTGCCGTGTTCTCTTCTTCCGTGACTACCTGTATGGACGAGTAAAGACGGAAACAACCAATTCTTGAAGCCTATCACTCCGACAGGAGGCACAGAATAGGAAGCCTGACACACAGATTCCATTTTCATTCCATCTCACACTGTACCCTGGACTCCTGGGAGACCTGGAATGGAGGGCAAGGAGCTCGGGAAATTGAGAGAGCAGTACTCCAGTGCCAGTTACTTAGGAACTTGGGACACAGAGGGAATTTCAAGACCACAGAGTAGAGTAGATTTCACTCGATGTGCTACATAGGCAGGTTCAGGGAAAGCTGAGCCCCTGCTGCCATGCCTCAGACAACGGGCCATGGAGAGTGACTAAAAATAAAGCAAAACCAAAAGACGTGAAGCAGTTTTATGCACGTGGACCCCACAGGGCCAAATCCTCACTTCCTCACATGCGTTTACCGCAGCAAACTCGTGGCACAGAGGATATTTGTGAGTCATGAGAGCCCCGATCTGTGAGTCAACAGAATGAGAGGGAAAGGGCGGGCAGGGACTTAGCGTGTTGATTGCTGCAACACGAAGCCGTTTGCATCGGAGGGGATTTTCAAATAACTTACAGGAGATGGATGATGAGGCTGCCTCAAAGTTCTGTAAATTGAGAATAAGGAAAGAAGAATGCTATACATTTGTTTGAACACTTATTGTGTACCTTCACATTTAATTCTCACAACAACCCTGTGATTAGGGTATTCTCATCCCAATTTTATATCGAACAAACATAGATTTACCCCGGATTACTCACTTGATGGTCCTTAACACTGGAATGGAAGCACAGGATTACCTGAGTGTCTATTGCATGGGTAATACTCCGTGAGGCCCAGGCTTAATTATTATTTGCTAAATGTTCATTCCAAAACATTTATTGAGTTCCTAGCTTGTGTCAATATTGTGTTAGATACTTGGAGGACAAACATTATTTTTATTTTATTTTATTTTATTTTATTTTATTTTATTTTATTTTATTTTATATTTCCTTTTTTTTTCCAAACAACATTTTTAAATCATGGAGCCTGGGATCTAATGAGAAAGACAAATATTAAATAAATATCCATATTGCATATTATGAGAATGTGTAAGAAGTGAAACCTAAGTTAGTCCGAAAAGACTAGGGAGGAAGTAACATTTAAACTGAGATTTGAAAGGTGAGGAATTGGATAGACTAAGGAATAGGGTTGCTGGATAAAATACAAGCCACCTAGATATTGCACGGGGCATGCTTAACACTAAAAAATGATTTGCTCTTTATCTGAAAAGCAAATTCAATTGAACATCCTACACATTTTCCTAAATCTGGTAACCTCACTAAAGAGGAACAGAGAGCATGTTCCAAGAACAGGGAAGAGTGCGTATGAATCCTGAGTACAACATGCATGGCAATCTGGGGAAGGGAAGAGAAGGCCAGGGCAGCCGGAGCAGAGACTGAGGAAGGGAAGATGGGTTAAGATGATGGTTCAGGGGCGCCTGGGTGGCTCAGTCGATTAAGCGTCTGACTTTGGCTCATGTCATGATCTCACAGCTCGTGAGTTCCAGCCCCACGTCAGGCTCTGTGCTGACAACGCGGAGCCTGGAGCCTGCTTCGGATTCTGTGTCTCCCTCTCCCTCTGCCCCTCCCCACCCCCTCAAAAATAAATAAACATTAAAAAAAAATTTTTTTAAAGATGATGATTCTGCAAAATGACCTGATGCCTTGCATCGTAAGCCCCGTCAAGATTTTGGATTTTGTCTTAAGGAGCAAGAGAAGCAATTGCATAGTTTTAATTAAGAGAGTAAAATGATCAAAATTTAACTTTTAAAATACCACATTGGCTACAATGTGAGTAATAATGGATTTATAGAGAGCAAAACCTAACCAAGTATGATCTGGTGGGAGAAAATGATGGTTTGAATTAGGTCGCAAGCCACAAGAATACAGAAAATTAAACAAAATTTTGAAATACTTTGGAAGTGGAAAGAGCAAGACTAGATATGTGTTTGAGGAACATCCATTCCGATATGACCCTGGATTCCTGGCTTGAGCAACAGCTTGAGAGATGGCACCCTTCACCAAGATAGGGTACATGGAGGACAAATGGTTGTGCTTGGGGAGGGGTTTGGGGGTGGGCCATTAGATCACTTTAGGCCCTAGTGAGAACAGAACGTCTCAGAGATGGCTTCCATGTCCCACAAAACTTTCCCTCAGGCCTTCCTGGAAATCCAGCCTCTCTCTGCTATCACCTGTTATCACCTGGACTCACAATGCCAGACAGCTGCCTCCAACTCTGACACAATCTCTCACTCCCTCTCCTTCTCCAGAAACTTCTCTCTCTGATTAGCAAACTCTACTCCATCCCTAGTCTTTCCTCCGAAGTGCCCTTTAGGTGTCCTTGCCTTGAGTTGCACTTAACTATTCCTGGAACCAATCTCAAGTGGATTTTTTTTTTCCTTAAATTCTGCACAGCTGTCTTTCAGCCCTTGCTCCTCTTTTCTTTAGCAGACTGCCCTGGCCCTTTGACTTTAACCTCTTTCAAATATGGTATCAACCCTCCTCCCGGTTACCACCTATTGATCTCCTGATTACTTCTCATTCGGCTCTCGTCAATATTATCAATGCCTTTAACATCCTTGTTGGATAGCTACCCACCAAAGCCTCACACTTTTGATTCAATGACTTCCTCATTTACGGAGAACTAGTTCTCCACCTCATCTATCTACTCTCAAGATATTGTCCACGTGATATACCCTTCATGGGAAAAATAGGTTTTAAAATATTTATTTCAAAGCATACACAATTCGCACAAACATGCCCCAATGATTTTTTGACGAAGGAGCAACTGCAGGTCTACAGGCAAGAAAAGAAAAATTGCAACCTAAGCCTAACACCGTATTTAAAAAAAAATGCGCTCAAACTGCATCACAGATTTAAATGTAAAATGTAAAAGTATAAAACTTTTGAAAAAATATATGGGAAAAATATCTTTGGATGTTGGACTAGGAGTTCTTATTACTGACACCAGAATTCAAAGTCATAAAATTCATAAAATCGATGAATTAAATGTCATAAAAATTAAAAACGTGTGCTTTGCTGAAGATATTGTTAAAAGGATGAAAAGCTACAACGTGGTAGAAAATATTTGGAAACCACATATCTGACAAAGGACTAGTATCTAGGACATATAAAGAACTGTCAACCTCAACAGGAAATAAAAATAAAAACAGTACAATTAGAACATGAGCAAAAGACATGAAAAGATATTTCACTGAAGAAATATATAAATGGCAAATCAGCACATGAAAAGATAATCAACACCATTAGCCCCTGGGGAAATGCCAGTTAAAGCTACAGTATCACTATATACCTATCATAGATAAAATTTAAAAATTGGCAACACCAAATGCTGGTAAGGATGTGGAGAAGCCATATCACTCATATAATGCTAGTGGGAATGTAAAATGATATAGCCATTCTAAAAAATTTTGGCAGTTTCTTAACTACGCAGCCACCATATGACCCAGAAATTACACTCCTGGACCTTTACACCAGACAAATGAAGACTTCTGTCAACATAGTAATGTGTACATAAATGTGAAACATAAACACGCACATTCCAAGCATTCCTTCTTGTTCTTCTACTTCACATTATTCAAATATTCCAAGGTCACGATGACTAATTACTGATAGATCATATTTATAAACACTACTACTGTCTCAATTATGTCTGTACCTTTACCAGTTGTAATTCTATGAAACCTTATTGTCAGTCCTCTGTGAGAAATGACTTCTACTTCCTTGCTCTTCTCTAACCCATCATACTTGCCTTAAAAAGAAGAAAAAATCCAGAATATACCAATGTTTTCTCCAGAAACACTGAACGTTGTTGGAAAACACACGCGCGCACACAAGCTATTTTTACTTTAAATGTATGATAATAAGCTTCAAGAGCATGATACCACATGGCAATCCCATTATAGATATAGATATCCCATAAATCTCTATTTCATGCCTTCTTTCCTAAAATCTCTCACAACCCTTCTACAACTGTCACAATCAACTGAGAAGTTTACCTCATGTTCAATGAGATAGAACTACCTGGTTTGAACTCCCTCATCCTCTCACCATTGTGGCAAAACCTACTTGCACACTCCACCATCCTCTTTCTCTCCCGGTTTCTGTGAAAGGCCAGACTCTCAGCTTGACCTCTTTATCTACTCTCACCTCTTCTACATCATCAATGTCTTTGACACTGGATCATCCCCATCAGCCTAGGAACATGTCCTAATGCTTTCCGCTTTTTAGCAAAAACATATAGAAAACGTTCCTTTGCTTTCACATCCTCTCCCTGTCTTCTTTCTTGAAAAACATCTTGAGAGTTCTCTGCTTTGTCAATCCCAGTTTCTCACCTAGATCTATGCCAATCTGGCCTATAACTGCTATGCAGAAATGTTCTTGTCAAAGCCATTCCAGTCCATCTTGCTAGTTGTTATGTATAGACTCTGTCCCCACATTCTCTCAGCAGCATTCAGTTGCTTGCTAATTCTTTTTTTTGCAACATTACCCCCCTCCTTTTCTTAGCTTCCATGACACCTTAATTTCAGAGTATTCCACTTTGGGTTTTTGTTTATTCTTGTTTTCTGTTCCTGTAACAAGTGTCTAAGTGTTGATACTCTTCTAGCCCTTGACTTGGTCCTCTTTCCTTTTTAACACTAAGTGCTTTCTTGGTGATGCCTTTCATTGCCATGGCTTTCTTTACAATGCTTAGCAGTAGCTCTGAATACTGACTGCACATTACAATTATCTGGGGCTTTAAAATATACCCATGACTGGGGCTTTTGGGTGGCTCAGTCGGTTTGGCATCTAAGTCTTGAATTCAGTTCAGGTCATGATCTCGTGGTTTGTGGGATGGAGCCTTGTGCCGGGCTCTGCCCTGATGATGCAGAGTCTGCTTGGGATTCTCCCACTCCCTCTCTCTCAGACTGTCCCCTGCTTGTGCTCTCTCTCAAAATAAATAAGCAAACAACAAAAACAAAAAATACCCATGGCTAAGCCTCCCCATCTCATGACAATTCAATCAAAAGCTTTGGGAAAGTGTTCTAGGAATCTGTGTGTGCATGTTGAGAGAGAAGACATTGCTTTTTAATTTTGTTCTTTGTTTTTCTTGTTTATATGTTTCTCTATTCTTTCTTTTTTTTTTTTTTTTTTTCAACGTTTATTTATTTTTGGGACAGAGAGAGACAGAGCATGAACGGGGGAGGGACAGAGAGAGAGGGAGACACAGAATCAGAAACAGGCTCCAGGCTCTGAGCCATCAGCCCAGAGCCTGACGCGGGGCTCGAACTCACGGACCGTGAGATCGTGACCTGGCTGAAGTCGGACGCTTAACCGACTGCGCCACCCAGGCGCCCCTCTCTATTCTTTCTAATGGTGGTCAGGGTTCAGAAACACTATACTATACCTTATAGTATAGGTATAGGCAGCTTTCAAATTTGTGTTCTCAGTTCATACTTCTCGTCTGATTTCCAGATGTTTCCTTTCCTTCCCAATATGTATCTAAACCATCTGCAATGGCATTTAGTTCCTCCATGAACATATATTTAAAATATGTCAATGACACTTGTCTCTCAGCTAACACTCCTAAGCGAGCACTAGTATTTCTTGTTTCAACTAGTGTAGCACCCTCCTAACTTCTCGACTCCTTCTGCTCTTATCTCCCTTCACCTTCTTCTCAAAATACAGAGTGCTCTTCTTAAAATCTATACCAGATCATATCATTTCCTTTCTTAGAAACTTCCAGTGGATTCTCCTGTTTTGAGAATGAAATCTAAACTTTACATGGCCTATGTGTCCTTACATACGTCTCCCCCTTCCCATGTCTTAAACTCATTCCGTGCCATTCTCTGACCGGCTCATCACATCACAGTTCCTTGAGAATGCCAAATTCCTTCCTAGTAAATTGTTTATATGCTCTAAACGCTGATATAAGAGAAATTAGAGATTTATAAGAGGGGGAATAAATGATAATTCAATGACCTTGAAAAGGTAAGTGACAGAACCCAAGGCACACATAAAAGAATTAGATGTGGATAAACAAGAGAACTTCTTCTATTGTAACATGGAGGAAATTTTTCAAAAGTAGGTGTAGCCACAGCTGGTTTTGTCAATATGATAGTTAACAAAATAATAGCATGTATTTTACTTTTTCTGTGTCACAAAGGAGCAGGATCATTGGATGAGACTACAAGGGAAGTTGAGGGTCTTCTAAATGAGAGAACCACCAGTAACCATTTCTAAAGATTTTCCAATCCAAACCATGGAGGTAACTAGAAAGATATGTCAGTTGTGACTGGCAGTACCATATGTCAGATTGAGGTTAGTAGCACGGTTTACATTGAAACCTGCCATCCATTTCCTCTAGATGTCATCAGCTGCTCAAGTACAAGTACTGAGAATGTAGTTACTAGAGTTCATTAAGGCTTGGAGTTTCGTTGGGTTAAAGACCATTAGAATAGTGGCAGGGGAGTAAATTTTTTTAAATGAGCCTTAGAATCCAAACTGAACTGCAAGGGGGGTGAAGACAAGAGTGGGCTGTTAGAGGGTAAGAAGTACCTGCTCACGAAGTTCCACAAAGATGGAAGAGGGTATCATGGGCAGGGGGTAGGGGGAGTGTTTTAAAGGGTATGGTCATACAATAGAAATTTTAAAATAATTTCAAAAATGGGAACATTCAGATGATGATCATGTAAGAATGTGACTGAAAGATGAATTGCTTGTGGTGAATTGTAAGTGATGACATTGCTTGAGTTGTCCTAAGTTGTTTGGGATTGATGGCGCATGGCCTGACTGGATCTTCCATTTCAAGAGAAAGGATTCAAATTACTCAACTGCAAAGGTAAAGGCAAAAAAAAAAAAAAAAAAAAAACAAAAAAAAAAAAAAAACAAAAAAAAAACCACCGTATTTTCCAGAAAAAGCCCTGTACTGAACATTTTTACAGACTTTTTGGGACAAATAAATTTCAATTTTCCAAATCCTGTGTCAGGAATTCCCAAAATAAAATTTGCCCTTGAGATTACTTTATAGAAGGGTTATGTCATATTCACTTTTAGCTACAGCCAGTCCTTCAACATTTGTTGAAACTTCCAAAACTTCTGCCTGACAGATTCTCAAACGTTATGTTAAGAAAGAGAAATATTTCCCATTAAACATCAACTTTATGTTACCCATAAAGTGAAAACAAGGATCTTCAAGTCTCGCAATTTTTACAGTTTCCTGAGGCCTCACAAAGTCCTATTATCTCTCAGCATTCTGTAGAATATATCACTTCAGTTCATTCAGTCATTGAAGGTGAGATATCCCATGTCAAGACCCAAGTAACCTCTGGAACCATCCTTTGAGGCATGTACAGCTCCTATGGCTTCTATTTTAGGCAACTCTTTCTACTTATTAATGGCCAAATGGTCCACTGTTACCTTTTGCCTGGCAATTCTTAGTCATGAAAAAGACCTGTAGCTTTTTATAAATAGAACTGGCCCTCTCTGAGGTAGGTAGATTGTCTTTATAACCAGGAAGACTGAAATTTGGTGCCCTCACTATTCTAATAAAGCCGAGATTCACAACAGGAATTTACACAAAGTATTTCTCTTCTGAAACTCGATTTTATCCTCTGTTAAAATGCAGGCAGGCCGTCATTCCCTATGCCAGGTGAAATAACTACTCACAAAAGCATCTAACAGTTTTGGTTAACAGCTTTACCTGCTCATTGGAATCTTATTGGAGTATTTTTAAAACAAAATACTGATGCCTGGGCTCCACACTCAGTATTTTTTAACGCAATTGGTCTGCTATAATACCTAGTCATAGGGAGTTTTAAAAGTACCCCTGGAGATACTTTGTGTAGCTAATATTGAGGACCATTGATCGAAAGAATACATGCCTGAAAGAGAAGTGTTGTCTTCAATTCTCTTGAGAAATAATTTCAGATATGCACAGTCCCATGCCCCACCTCTGAAGGTTGCAGTCTCGAGGGGACAAAATAGATATCCAAAAAGCTTGTGAAAACTAACTCAGGTCTACTAATTATGAATCCACAGTGTTCATTCCATGGTGAAAATGTAGCACATTTAGTCTGAGTCTGTAATTTAATGGAAAAGTAACTTGTATGTCTCAAAACCAAACTGTTACTGGTGAAAGCAATAACATTATAATATGAACACCTTTTGCTGAAGGGGACCTAAAAACCTGCAATAGAATGCATCGAAGTCCAATCAAATGTGAAGTCATTTGTGAGAATGAAAAAATATATATATAAACATTTTATCCAAACATCTTAATTACTCCAGGTTTTTTTCCTGAAGTTTTTTTTTAGCAAAATGAACATTGCAAACGAAATGGAGCAAATATTTTTGTAGCTGCTCTGAAAATAAAAAGCACTATTAAAGCTTTGACAGCTGGAAGTCCAATCTACAGTTCTCCCTAGCTGCAGGAGACATGATTATTAACAGGCTACCTAGACAAATGGAGACAATGGATAAAATCTGGAATACATGCTTATTTATACCCTGCCATATTTCTGTTTACAACCATACGATATGATTCATAAAGTCTTGAATTATAATTTTCATTATCAATTTCTGATTCTTTTCTCAGATGACAAAACTATAAAGTTTTATACTTTTTTGAGACAGAATCACAATTAAAAGTCATATTAAAAAGTTACAGCGAAGAGTGGAGAAGAATTAAGATGTCAAAGTTTTCAATGCTTTCCATATTGAGGAGGAACATTGAGGTTTGAACATTTATTACATTATGTGTGTGTAGTAGTACCTCATTGTATTTAAAAACTTTTTTTCTTTTGTATTTTAAAGAGAGAGAGAGAGGGAGAAAGAGAATGTGAGTGGGGGAGAGGGGCAGAGAAAGATAGAGAATCTTAAGCAGATTCCATGCTCAGCACAGAGCCTGACCCGGGACTTGATCCTATGACCCTGGGATCATGACTTGAGCTGAAATCAAGAGTCAGGCACTCAGAATGACTGAGCCACCCAAGCACCCTCTCATTGTATTTCTAAGTTACAATTTCCCAATGTCTGATACTAGAGAAACAATACATTTATTGTCATTTATTTATCCTCTTGTATGAAGATCTATTCAAGTTTTTGTCCAGAGGGTTTCCTTTCTTTCCTTTTCTTTCTTTCTTTCTTTCTTTCTTTCTTTCTTTCTTTCTTTCTTTCTTTCTTTTTATTCATTTGTTTATTTATTTTGTTTTTGGTAGGAGTTCTTTATTCAACTTATAATACCTTTGTCAGATATATGAATTGTAAACATTTTTCATTCTGTTTCTTACTTTTCTTTCTCTTGATGTTTTTTTGGTGAACAGAAGTCCATCATTTTATGTGATGTAATTTAGCAATTTCTAACTTTATTGTTAAAACTCTTTCCCTGTTCAAGAAACATTTCCTTCTCCAAAGTCATTTATGTATTCTTATATACTTTGTTCTGGAATTATTATTATCTTAAATTTCACATTTTAGTTCAACGATCTATCTGGAATTACTTTGTTAATGGTGTGGAAAATGGTCTTTTTTTTTTTAACGGGCATCCAGGTGATTGAAACAATTTCCCAATTGACAAGAGAGAACCTTTATTTAAATCAAGCAATGGGCGCCTGGGTGACTCAGTCAGCTAAGTGTCCTACTTTGGCTCGGGTCATAATATCATGGTTTGTGAGTTTGAGCCTCGCATCAGGCTCTATGCTGACCCCGCGGAGCCTGGAGCTTGCTTCAGATTCTGTGTCTCCCTCCCTCTCCGCCCCTCCCCTGCTCATGCTCTGTCTCTGTCTCTCTCAAAACTAAACTAACATTAAAAAAACTTTTAATTAAAAAATGATAAATAAACAAATCAAGCAATATGTAGATCCTCTATTCTATCCATTGGTCTATTTTCTATTCTTGCGTTATTAACTTTATAGCTGTATGTCTTAACATACGGTGGTCTAAGTCTTCCAACTTTGTTATTATTCTTCAAGATTGCCTGGTCATTTCTGGTGATTTATTTAGTATGAAATTTTTACAGCAGATTATAAATTTTGAAAAACTGTCCATGATATTTTTAATTGTAATGCATTGACTCTCTAGACTGATGTGGAGAGAATTGACATCAATAAAAGATTGAATCTTCATATTCGTCATATATCACACCATTACTTAGGCCTGCCATAATTTCTCTTGATAATTTGTGTGTGTGTGTGTGTGTGTGTGTGTGTGTGTGTGTGTGTGTAAAGATTTTCTCATGTAGGTAATAATATTTTTAGTGAGATAAAATATTATATATTTTTTAAATTTTCTGAAGAATAACACTTTCCTAAAATGTTTAGTAAGAGTGGTATCAGGCATTGTTTTCTTTATTTCAAAGCAAAAGAGGTGCCTGGATGGCTCAGTTGAACATAAGACTCTTGATTTCAGCTCAGGTCATGATTTCATGGTTCATGAGATCGAGTCCCCAGTCAGGCTCCATGCTAACAAAATGGAGCCTGCTTGGGATTCTCTCTCCTTCTCTCTCTGCTCCTCCCTGACTCTCTCTCACTGTCTCTTAAAATAAATAAACTTTAAAAATAGGGAAAAATAAGCATGACATTTGCTTTAGATTTTTTGTATGAACATTTTATAATAAAGACATCTCCTGATTTAAATAATTTTGAGATAATTGGCATATAATGAAGGCCACATATTTGTTTACATCATAAGTTTTGCCATATGTATGCCAGCAACTCATCAACACAATCAAGATAATGAACATATCCATCATCTCCAAAAGGTTCCTAGGACCTATTTGGAATCTTTCCCTTTTGCCCTTCCCTCTCTCTCCTCCCCCATTCACAATCCCCATCCTAGTTCCCTTCATAGAGAATTAATATGCACTTTTTCAATTTTATATAAAAGCCACCTGATAATAGATATTCTTATGTCTTCCTTCTTTTATTCAACATAATTAAGATTCATTACATTATAGCATTTATTAAGAGTCCATTCCTTTTTTTTAGTATTCATTATATGAATATATAAATGTTCATTCACCTATTAGTGGACATCTGGGTTGTTTCTAGTTTGTAGTTATTACAACTAAAGCTATTATGAACATTATATGCAAGATTTTATAAAGATATATACTTTAATATATATTACTTTTATTATATAATAAATATTAGTATATACATTTATAACATAGAACAATAATTTTTTAATGTTTGTTTTTGCATGAGTGGGGGAGAGGCAGAGAGAGGAAAACAGAGGATCTGATGTGGCTCAGTGCTGACAGCAGAGATTCAGATGTGGGGCTCAAACTCACAAACCTCAAGATCATGACCTGAGCCAAAGTTGGATGCTTAATCAACTGAGCCACCCAGGCACCCCAAAACATAATAATTTTTATCTTAAGTAAATACCTAGGAATGGAATAGATGGACCATATGGTAGATGTATCTAACATTTTTAAAGTACCAAACTATTTTTGAAGGTGGCTATATCAATTAGTTTGTTATTTATGCTTTTTTTTTTAATGTTTATTTATTTTTGAGAGAAACAGAGAGACTGGGTGTGAATGGGGCGAGGGGCAGAGTGAGAGGAAGACAGAGAATCCAAAGCAGACTCCAGGCTCTGAGCTGTCAGTACAGACCCCAACACAGAGTTCGGGCCCATAAGCCCTGAGATCATGACCTCAGCCAAAGTCAGGCACTTAACCGACTGAGCCACCGAATCACCCCTGTTGTTGCTATTTTAATGGTTCTTTAAGATAACTTGACTGACTGCAATGTTGTATAAATTAACAAATTTATTCTCTTCTAAGATAACGTAAGATCTTAGAACACTTCACCTCTACACACTTCCTGGCTTCTTCTTATTGTGTGTTTAATTTTACATGTATTTTTGAGCCAAACAAGACTTTCCCTACAACTGCTTGATAGAGCCAAAACTCACTTAGATCTGACTATGTTTTGCTCTTTATTTTTCCCTGTGTTTCCTTGTTTCCTTTAACAACTATTGTTCCTTTGCCCTAGAAATTCCCATAAATTCTTTTTTTTTTCTTTTAGTGAAGTTCTCCTAGCAACACATTCTCTCAAGTTTTCTTTTTTTCTTGGAAATGAGTTTTTATAGCCTTAACTTTGAGGAATGTTTTCTCTTCTATGGAATTCTAGACAGTTATTGTTTGGGGAATTTTTTTCAGCATTGTACAGATATCTTTCCATTTTCTCTTGACTCTTGGGAAATCACTATAATGTTTTTCATTAAATGCATTCTATCTCTTTTCTCTAATCACTTTTAATATTTTCCTGTCTTTTGTTGGTTTGTTTTTTTTTTGTTTGTTACAAATTTTTACGTTAAGGTATCCATTCCACTTTTGGTTTTCAGCATTTACTGTTCTCATAGCTAAGTGTTTCTATGGTTTTAGAAACATTTAGTAATTTCTCATTAAATCTAGCTTGTGCCCCATTCTCTCCTTTCTGTCTGGACTCCCAATTTCACACACTTTTGCCTGTAGTATTCTTATCTTCATGCCTCATACTTATTTGCTCTCTTTGCTTCTTACTGGACATTTTTTATACAACCCCATCATCAAGTTCACTAATATTTTTCTTTTTTCACTATGTGGCTGATTTTGTCTAGTGATTAAGTGCAGTTAATGTATTGTTTAATTTTAGAATTTCCATTTGATTATTTATTATACACAACTATTCTCTGTGACTCTGTATCCATCTATATCTGTATCTTAAATATCCATTCTCTTAAACATATTAGCTAAAAAGTCTGTGTTTCATAACTCCAAAACCTTGGTCACCTGTGGGTCTTTTCTATGATCTGATCTTGCTATTGGCCTTATTTTTTATGTTTGGTGATATTTTTATTGATTGTTGAATGTCATGTATAAAAATTATAGAAGTTCTGTGTGCCATTTTCTTACCCAGAAATTGTTTATCTTAACCTCTGATATGAAGCTAGAATGGTTTCTAACTGTCTTGATCAAATACAGGACTTGACTATCTCCAGACTGGATTGAAGTTTTCTAGTTCTCAGTCTATCTGTGGTTAGCCTTTACTCTGAGAATATTCCTTTCTAGAAGTCCTATCTGAGACTCTGCAGTGTTTATTTTGTCTCTACAAAACTGATATATCCTAACCTCTAAATTTTGGCTTCTTTGGGATGGTGAGCTTGCCAAAACCTCCATTCTCCCTTCCAGAAACTTTGAGTGTCTTGTCTCATTGCTCTGCTTAGTGTAAGTAAACAGTCCATGCCTAGAAGGGTAAAACCCCAAATTTTAGTTTCACATCTCTGCACCATCTATGTTTTCAGGATATTATTCCTCAAGTATTGTCCAGTTTGACAATCAGGAGCTTGGAATTCTGTTTTCCAGTACACATGATATTGTCAAAAGCGCTACTGGATTTTCTTTTTCTTCTAGGGTTCTCAGCCTCTTCTCCTGCTCTGAAAATCAACAAATGCTCCAGAAGGTAAAGAAGCTAGAAGAATGTTGCCATAGTTCCTTCTCTCTGGAGTCTGCCCCTCAATGCCTGGCTGTCTTGATAGTCCTTCGATGCCTTACAACAGATCTGTTTTGTGTTTTTAACTGGCTTCCCCAGCTATTCTTGTCATAAGTACTAATCTCTATCATAGCTACAAAGTGTTGACCTCCATTGAACTAAAATTATAACTTGAGAAAAAGCCAGATGGCAGTTTTTTTTTAATTTTGAAAAGTCAACTGACCTCTGAGGAATTTCTTTTTCTTTTTTAATTCTTAGATATATGTTCACTTTTACTGATTTCCTCTCTTTATTGAGAAAACTTTCCAATGCAGTGTCATGAAGTAAGCATAACAAATATGAGACCAAATCAAATCTTAAAAATATATAATTTCTGTGGTTAGGTTAATTCCTAGGTCTTATTATATTGGTGTAAATGGAATTGTTTTCTTAATTTCTCTTTCTACTGTTTCATTATTAGTGTATAGAAATGGAACAGATTTCTGTATATTGACCTTGTTTCCTGCAACCTAACTGAATTCATTTATCAGTTCTAGTATTTTTTTTGGTGGAGTTTTTAGGGTTTTCTATATATAGTATGTCATCTGCAAATAGTGAAAATTTGACTTCTTCCTTTTTGTTGTCTGACTGTTGTGGCTAGGATTTCCAGTACTATGTTGAATAAAAGTGGTGAGAGTGGACCTCTCTGTCTTGTTCCTTACCTTAGGGGATAAGCTCTCAGTTTTTCCCCATTGAGGATGTTGTTGGCTGTGCATTTTCATATAAGGCCTTTTTTATGTTGAGGTATGTTCCCTCTAAAACTACTTTCTTGAAGTCTTTTGTGATGAATGGATGTTGCACTTGTCCAATGCATTTTCTGTGTCTGTTGAAATGATCATGGAGTTTTTATCCTTTCTTTATTGATGTGATGTATCACACTGATTGATTTGTGAATATTGAACTACCCTTGCATCCCAGGAATAAATCCCACTTGATTGTGCTGAATGATTTTTTTAAGTTTATTTACTTATTTTGAGAAAGGGAGGGAGGGACGGAGGAAGAGAGAGAGAGAGAGAGAGAAAGAGAATTCCAAGCAAACTCCACACTGTCAACATGGAGCCCAGCCCAGTGTGAGGCTCAATCTCACAGATTGTGAGATCATGACCTGAGCCAAAATCAAGAGTCCAACACTTAACCGACTGAGTCACCCAGATGCCCCTGGTGAATGATTTTTTTAATGTAGTTTTAGATTCAGTTTGCTGATGTTTTCTTGAGGATTTTCTTATCTATGCTCATCAGAGATATTGTCCTATACTTCTCTTTTTTTGGTGATGTCTTTATCTGGTTTTGGTATCAGGATATTTCTGGCCTCATAAAATGATCTGGAAGATTTCCTTCCTCTTCTTTTTTTTGGAATACTTGCAGAAGAATAAGTATTAACTCCCCTTTAAGTGGTTAGTAGAATTTACCTGTAAAGCTATCTGGTCTAGAATTTTGTTGGGAGTTTTTATTACTGTTTCAATTTCATTACTGGTAATTGGTCTGTTCAAATCTTCTCGTTCTTCTTGATTCAGATGTAGAGGTTATATGTTTCTAGGAATGTATCCATTTTTATCTAGGTTGCCCAGTTTCGTGGCATATACTTTTTCATAATATTCTCTTAGAATCCTTTGTATTTCTCTGGTGTTGGTTTTTATTTCTCCCGTTTCTTTTCTATATTTGTTATTTGAGTCCTCTGTCTCTCTGTGTCTCTCTGTCTCTCTCTCTTTCTCTCTCTTTGGTGAGTCTGGGTAAGGTTTATTAATTTTGTTCATCTTTTCAAAAAACCAGCTCCTGGTTTCCTTGATCTGTTCTATTTTTTATTGTTTTTATTTTATTTTATTTTTTATTCTATTTCATTTATTTCTGCTCTAATGTTTATTCCTTCCTTCCTTCCACTGGATAGTTTTGTTGGTTTTTCTTTTTCTGGTTCCATTAGATGTAAAGTTAGGTTGTATTTGAGATTTTTCTTGCTTCTTGAGCTAGGCCTGTATTGCTATAAACATCCCTCTTAGAACAACTTTCACTGCATTCCAAAGATTTTAGAACATTATTTTTTCATTTTCATTTGTCTTCAGGTAGTTTTTAATTTCTTCTTTGATTTGTAGGTTTACCCATTCATTGTTTAGTAGCATGTTATTTAAACTCCAGGTATTTGTGTTTTTTCCAGATTTTTTCCTTCTAGTTCCTTTATAGTTTCATAGTGTTGTAGTTGGAAAAGATGCATGGTATGAATTTGATTTTTTGAATTTTTTGAGATTTGTTTTGTGGCCTGACATGATCTATTCTGGAGAATATTCCATGTGCACATGAAAGAATGTGTATTCTGCTGTTTTAGGATAGAATGTTCTGAATATATCTGTTAAAGCTATCTGATCCAATGTGTCATTCAGAGCCACTATTTCCTTATTGATTTTCTGTTTGGGAGATCTATCCATTGATGTAAGCGGGGTGTTAAAGTCCCCTACTATTATTGTATTATTATCAAGTCCTTTCTTTATGTTTGTTAATGGCTGTTTTATGTATTCGAGTGCTTTCATGTTGGGTGCATAAATATTCACAATTGTTATATCTTCTTGTTGGATTATTCCCTTTATGATTATATAGTGTCCTTTGTCTTTTGTTACAGTCTTTGTTTTAAAGTCTGTTTTGTCTGATACAAGCATTGCTACCCCAGCTTTCTTTTTGCTTCCATTTGCATGGTAAATGCTTTTTCTGACCCTTCACTTTCAATCTGCATGTGTTTAGGTCTTAAATGAGTCACATGTAAGCAGCATATGATGGGTCTTGCTTTTTTTATCCATTCTGTTAGCCTGTGTCTTTTGATTGGACCATCTAATCTATTTAAATTCAAAGTAATTATTGAAAGTCACATACCTATTGCCAGTTTATTACTTGTTTTATGGTTGTTTTTGTAGTTCTTTTCTATTTCCTCTCGCTTTCTTCTCTGTTTCTTTAGTAATAGTCTTGGATTCTTTTCTCTTTAATTTTTTTTTTGCATCTCTATTAGTGGTTTTTGATTTGTGGTTACCATAATGTTTATATATACAACATGTTATGCCTATAGCAGATTACATTAAGTGGATGGTCACTTAAATTTGTTGCATTTTTTACTCCTCTCCTTTCCACATTTCAGGTATATGGTGTTATACTTTACATCCTTTTATTTTGTGTATCTCTTGAATGATTTATATAGATATACCTAATTTTACTGCTTTTGTGCTTCCTACTTTTCTACCTCCTACTTATGGTCTTTCCTTTCTACTCATCAAGTCAGTCCCCTTTAGCATTTGTTTAAGGCTGGTTTAGTGGTGATGAATTCATTTAATGTTTGTTTGTCTGGGAAACTATCTCTCCTATTTTGAATGACAACCTTACTGGATAGAGTATTCTTGGTTACAGGTTTTGTTTTGTTTTGTTTTGTTTTCCCTTCAGCAATTTGAATATGTCATGACACTCCCTCTGTCCTCCAAAGTTTCTGCTGAAAAATCAGCTGATAGCCTTATAAGGTTTCCCTTGTATGTAACTGTGTTCTTTTCTCTTGCTGCTTTTAAAATTCTTTATCACTACTTTTTAACATTTTAATTACTATGCATCTTGGTGTGGACCTGCTTGAATTGATTTTTTTGAGGGCTCTCTGTGCATCCTGGATCTGGATTTCTGTTTCCTTCCCCAGATTCAAGAAGTTTTCAGTTATTAGTTCTTCAAATAAATTTTCTGCCCCCTTCCTCTGTCTTCTGGGAACCCTAGAATGCAAATATTATTATGCTTGATGCTGTCACTGAGTTCTCTTAATCTATTTTCATTTTTTTCTCTCTCTTGTTCAGCTTGATTGCTTTCCATTACTCTGACCAATATGTCCCTAATCTGCTTCTCTACTTCCTCTAGTCTATTGTTTATTCCATCGAGTGTATTTTTTATTTCAGTTATTGAGTTCTTCATCTATGATTAATTTTTACATTTTCTATCTCTTTGTTGAGGTTCTCATTGAGATCCTTCACCTTTTTCTCATGTCCACTATCTTCCTGACCCTTACTTAAATTCTCTATCAGCCATATTATTTATCTCCATTTCATTTGTTTCTTTTGCTGTGATTTTGTCTTGTTCTTTCATCTGGGGCATATTCTTTTGTCTCCCTTTTGTTTAACTCTGTGTCTGTTTCTGTGTGTTACAAAGACAGCTACATCTCCTGCTCATGAAAGTAGTGGCCTTATTAAGAAAAGGTCCTTTAGTACCCTGCAGCACAATATCTCTTGTTCACCAGAAATTGGCACTTTTGAGGTATTTCCTGTATGTGTTGCATGCACCCTACTGTTGTGGCAGAGTTGCTTTTTCTTTCAGTCTAGTCATCTGTGATGGTATTCTTTGCTTGTTGTGGGCAAGGTTTTGTCCCTGGGTTGTTGGTGGGCCAGTCTCAGGCCACTGTGGGCTTGACTTAAGACCAGGTGTTTGCTAAAAATGCAGTATCACTGAACTGCAAGGGGCTTTGCCTACATTAGGCCCTGAGAAGCTTTCGTTGGCGGGTAGGGCCTGCAGTCAGACCAGATGTCTGCCCCAAGCTCACTGCTGAGTCCACAGTGGAACTGGTGTGTGTTGTTATCTCCCCCTCTACCAGGGGCAGAGGTCACTTTGGAGTGGTACTGTCTCTATCAGGGCTGCTTGCACACTCCCAGTTTTGTGGCACCCCTTTGGATGGGCTCCAGCCAAGGGCATATTGAAGGTGGGCAGATCTGTTGTGGAAGGGAAACCGGAACTGCTTTAGAAAACTCGTACTGCAGGGCTGGAGGGGCATGTCCACAGGAGAATATGGGGGAAGAGTGTGCTGTTAGTGAGTTAGGTGGAGAGTGGTGGTTCTCTGCGGTTCCCACAGGTGTCCATGTGTTTAGGCTGAGAGGTGGGGGAGGAAATTGGCTCCCCCACCAGCCCCTTTGCTCCTAGAGAAGTTTCCCAAAGATCCCCACCCCTCCAGTACAGGCTGTGAGATTAATAAATAAATCATTTGGTATACCCCAGGCACTTTTCAAACTGCTTCTTTTATGCTGTATCTCAGCAAGGCTGTTTGTTGTGCTGTTTCTTTAAGGGCAAGGACTCAGCTTCCTATTGCCCTCTGACTCTCCCAGAGCCAAGCCCACCAATCTTTAAAGTTCTAGGTGTTGGGGCACCTGGGTGGCTCAGTCGGTTGAGCCTCCAGCTTCAGCTCAGGTCATGATCTCAGTTTGTGGGCTCGAGCCCTGCATTGGGCTCTGTGCTGACAGCTCAGAGCCTGGAGCCTGCTTCAAATTCTGTGTCTCCCTCTCTTTCTGCTCCTCCCCCACTCATGCTCTGTCTCTCTCTCTCTCCCTCAAAACTAAATAAAAACATTTTAAAAACATTAAAAAAAATAAAGTTCCAGGTGTTAAGCTCCATTGATTATAAGAACTCACAAAGTTAGTCCTCTGGTTTTCAAAGCCAAATGCCATGGGGACTTGTCTTCCCTTGCAGGCTCCCCATGCCCAGAATTCTTGGCATGAGGGTATGGTGTCTCCCTCTTCTTCATGCCCATGCATCCTTCAAGCAATGAGACCTCTTCTCTATATTCAACTTTCCGAGTCCGTTCTGCCAGGCTTTGAGTCATTTTCTGGGTTATTTACACTGATGTGGGTGTTATCTAGTTATATCCATGGGATGAGGTGAACATAGGGTCATCCTACTCTGCCATCTTCCCTGGAAATCTCTTAAAAAGGGGAATTTTACTATTCTATCATAATTAGTCAATTAAAATAATAATTTTAATTTTTTGCTTCTTTCCAAGTATCTCTATCAGCATTTATAATCTCTTCCACCTTCTTCTTTTCTGTTAGTCTACTTTTAGCTTCCTAAGCTCTTTTCCTGATTACTTCTTTCTTTCTTTTTTTTTATTAAAGTTTTTTTTTTTAATGTTTATTTATTTTTGAGACAGAGACAGAGCACAACTCGGGGAGGGGAAGAGACAGAGAGAGAGACACAGAATATGAAATAGCTCCAGGCTCTGAGCTGTCAGCACAGAGCCTGATGTGGGGCTAGAACTCAGGAACGGTGAGATCATGACCTGAGCTGAAATCACACACTCAATCAAATGAGCCACCCAGGCTCCCCTGATTACTTCTTTCACTTACAATACTTTCCAAGGAAGTTCATTTCTCCCTTACTGCTAATATATCCAGCACACTTCTCAACATATCCTAGTGATTTTATTACTTGAATCCAGATTTTTCCCTCCCTCTGTTACCTATTTTCAATCCAGGGAACATCATCATTCACATTGAAGGCTTTTCTAACTTTTGAATTCACACTCCTAAAATTTTTTTCATGGTACTTATTTCCACCTTATTGGGCCACCTATTAGTATAGTGTTATCTTGCAGCAGTGATTACAAAGGACATCCACCTCCTATAACTGGTCAAAACCACCTTGTCTTGGCCTTCCTTTTTTGTCATTTATTTTATCTTTATTTCACAGTTTCATTTTCTCTTCCCTTTTAGTCTACTACTTTGCCTCTTTCTGGTTCCTGTTGATGTCCATTTCAATATAGACCCATGCTCATTTCAGTTCCATTGTCATCTTGCTAACATGCTCATTTCGTTTCCAAACACATACCTGGTCAACATAAGTAAACCTTTAAGTTTTGTTCTCTTTCTCTGCAATAATTGAGCTTTGGAAAAGCTACACAATTGTGTCAATTTATCCCAATATGTATTTATTCTGCCAGCTGGATCCTTGTATTGTTTAGCACTCTTATTCCTTTATTGGGTTCTAGGTGCTTCCCACTAAAATTTTTCAATAATACACTTCAGACATTTTTAACCAACTTACATCAGTCTCTCCGTCCAAGCTAAAAAGTGCACTAGTTATCGAAGAAAGGTAGATTTATTTTAATTTCACAATTGATAGGGTTAAAGCTTAGTTGTTGTTAGCAAAGTCCAAGATAAAGTCTCTCCCCACCATTCCTTTTTTTTTTTTAAGATTTTATTTTTAAGTAATCTCTACACACAACATGGGGCTTGAAGTCACAACCCTGAGATCAAGAGTCACATGCTGTACTAAACCAGCCAGGTGCCCCTTCTAACCATTCTTTAATTAATAATCCCTTATCATTGCCTCAATAGCGCAAGTATTGTTGTTTTTTAAAATGGGTTTATTCATCTAGCTCAGTCTAGTTATCAGATACATTTGTTAATTTATTTTGACATTTTAAACATATGTGGTGATGTGTTATGTAGTTGCCTGTTTTGTTTAAATACACCATTTCCTGTCAAAGAGTTCACTTTTACTACCCTCTACCTAAAACCAACCAAACTTTTTCTCAAAAATATACATTATCTCTTTGATACTTCCTAGGTAATTGGAAATTTTATACAGAAATTAAAGGTTTATGTCTTTTCAAACAGAGAGAGTAGTAGAAGTGGCTTTGGTACAATATAAACTGTGACTTTCTTACCAAAATAAGTTTAGGATTCCTGAATAATCAAGGATTCTATAATCCTTGACTATGGCGCCATCGTTCGTATTAATGACATGAACGTATTAAAGGTAAGATGCCTAAAACTTCTCTCCATGGTTGCTATTTAGAACAAAATCAAGAATTTAAACACATGAAGAGGACCAATACATTAGTAATGAATTGGTCACAAAGGAAATGGTCAGGGGGTGCCTGGGTGGCTCAGTCAGTTAAGCGTCCAACTTCAGCTCAGGTCATGATCTCACAGTCCATGAGTTTGAGCCCTGTGCCAGGCTCTATGCTGACAGCTCAGAGCCTGGAGCCTGCTTTGGATTCTGTCTCCCTTTCTCTCTGCCCCTCCCCTGATCATGCTCTGTCTCTCTCGTCTCAAAAATAAATAAAAACATTTAAGAAGAAAACAAAAAAACAAAGGAAATGGTCAGTATACAACTATGCATTCCTTTATTGTGGTAAAAACATATAACATAAAATTTACCATCATAACTATTTTTAGGTGTACAACAAAGTAATGTTAACTACACGTACATTATTGTACAACAAATCTCTAGAACTTCTACATCTTGAAAACTGAAACTATACATTTGAGGAACCTCTATGCTATTTTCTTTTTTTTTTTTTTTTTTTTACGTGTGGGCTTTTATTTTTTTTATTTTTATTTTTTCAATATATGAAGTTTATTGTCAAATTGGTTTCCATACAAAACCCAGTGTTCATCCCAAAAGGTGACCTCCTCAATACACATCACCCACCCTCCCCTCCCTCCTGCCTCCCATCAACCCTCAGTTCTCAGTTTTTAAGAGTCTCTTATTCTTTGGATCTCTCTCACTCTAACCTCCTTTTTGTTTTTTTTTTCCTTCCCCTCCCCCATGGATTTCTGTTAAGTTTCTCAGGATTCACATAAGAGTGAAAACATATGGTATCTGTCTTTCTCTGTATGGCTTATTTCACTTAGCATCACACTCTCCAGTTCCATCCATGTTGCTACAAAGGGCCATATTTCACTCTTTCTCATTGCCACGTAGTACTCCATTGTGTATATAAGCCACAATTTCTTTATTCATCAGTTGACACACATTTAGGCTCTTTCCATAATTTGGCTATTGTTGAGAGTGCTGCTATAAACATTGAGGTACAAGTGCCCCTATGCATCAGTACTCCTGTATTCCTTGGGTAAATTCCTAGCAAGCTATTGCTGGGTCATAGGGTAGGTATACTTTTAATTTTTTGAGGAACCTCCACACTGTTTTCCAGAGCAGCTGCACAAATTTGCATTCCCACCAATAGTGCAAGAGGGTTCCCGTTTCTCCACATCCTCGCCAGCATCTATAGTCTCCTGATTTGTTCATTTTGGCCACTCTGACTGGCATGAGGTGATATCTGAGTGTGGTTTTGATTTGTATTTCCCTGACGAGGAGCGACGTTGAGCATCTTTTCCTGTGCCTGTTGGCCATCCGGATGTCTTCTTTAGAGAAGTGTCTATTCATGTTTTCTGCCCATTTCTTCACTGGGTTATTTGTTTTTCAGGTGTCGAGTTTGGTGAGCTCTTTATAGATTTTGGATACTAGCCCTTTGTCCGATGTGTCATTTGCAAATATCTTTTCCAATTCCTTTGGTTGCCTTTTAGTTTTGTTGGTTGTTTCCTTTGCTGTGCAGAAGCTTTTTATCTTCATAAGGTCCCAGTAATTCATCTTTGCTTTTAATTCCCTTGCCTTTGGGGATGTGTCAAGTAAGAGATTGCTACGGCTGAGGTCAGAGAGGTCTTTTCCTGCTTTCTCCTCTAAGGTTTTGATGGTTTCCTGTCTCACATTCAGGTCCTTTATCCATTTTGAGTTTATTTTTGTGAATGGTGTGAGAAAGTGGTCTAGTTTCAACCTTCTGCATGTTGCTGTCCAGTTCTCCCAGCACCATTTGTTAAAGAGACTGTCTTTTTTCCATTGGATGTTCTTTCCTGCTTTGTCAAAGATGAGTTGGCCATACGTTTGTGGGTCTAGTTCTGGGGTTTCTATTCTATTCCATTGGTCTATGTGTCTGTTTTTGTGTCAATACCATGCTGTCTTGATGATGACAGCTTTGTAGTAGAGGCTAAAGTCTGGGATTGTGATGCCTCCTGCTTTGGTCTTCTTCTTCAAAATTACTTTGGCTATTCGGGGCCTTTTGTGTTTCCATAGGAATTTTAGGATTGCTTGTTCTAGTTTTGAGAAGAATGCTGGTGCAATTTTGATTGGGATTGCATTGAATGTGTAGATAGCTTTGGGTAGTATTAACATTTTGACAATATTCTTCCAATCCATGAGCATGGAATGTTTTTCCATTTCTTTGTATCTTCTTCAATTTCCTTCATAAGCTTTCTATAGTTTTCAGGATACAGATATTTTACATCTTTGGTTAGATTTATCCCTAGGTATTTTATGCTTCTTGGTGCAATTGTGAATGGGATCAGTTTCTTTATTTGTCTTTCTGTTGCTTCATTATGAGTGTATAAGAATGCAACTGATTTCTGTACATTGATTTTGTATCCTGCAACTTTGCTGAATTCATGTATCAGTTCTAGCAGACTTTTGGTGGAGTCTATCGGGTTTTCCATGTATACCATCATGTCATCTGCAAAAAGTGAAAGCTTAACTTCATCTTTGCCAATTTGGATGCCTTTGATTTCCTTTTGTTGTCTGATTGCTGAAGCTAGAACTTCCAACACTATGTTAAACAACAGCAGTGAGAGTGGACATCCCTGTCGTGTTCCTGATCTCAGGGAAAAAGCTCTCAGTTTTTCCCCATTGAGGATGATGTTAGCTGTGGGCTTTTCATAAATGGCTTTTATGATCTTTAAGTATGTTCCTTCTATCCCAACTTTCTCGAGGGTTTTTATTAGGAAAGGTTGCTAAATTTTGTCAAAGGCCTTTTCTGCATCGATTGACAGGATCATATGGTTCTTATCTTTTCTTTTATTAATGTGATCTATCACGTTGATTGATTTGCGAATGTTGAACCAGCTCTGTATCCCAGGAATGAATCCCACTTGATCATGGTGAATAATTCTTTTTATATGCTGTTGAATTCTATTTGCTAGTATCTTATTGAGAATTTTTGCATCCATATTCATCAGGGATATTGGCCTGTAGTTCTCTTTTTTTTTTTTTTTTCTGGGTCTCTGTCTGGTTTAGGAATCAAAGTAATACTGGCTTCATAGAATGAGTCTGGAAGTTTTCCTTCCCTTTCTATTTTCTGGAACAGCTTGAGAAGAATAGGTATTTTCTCTGCTTTAAATTTCTGGTAGAACTCCCCTGGGAAGCCATCTGATCCTGGACTCTTATTTGTAGGGAGATTTTTGATGACTGATTCAATTTCTTCACTGGTTATGGGTCTGTTCAAGCTTCCTATTTCCTCCTGATTGAGTTTTGGAAGGGTGTGGGTGTTTAGGAATTTGTCCATTTCTTCCTGGTTGTCCAGTTTGTTGGCATATAATTTTTCATAGTATTCTCTGATAATTGCTTGTATCTCTGAGGGATTGGTTGTCATAATTCCATTTTCATTCATGATTTTATCTATTTGGGTCATCTCCCTTTTCGTTTTTGAGAAGCCTGGCTAGAGGTTTATCAATTTTGTTTATGTTTTCAAAAAACCAACTCTTTGTTTCATTGATCTGTTCTACTGTTTTGTTTTGTTTTGTTGGATTCTATATTGTTTATTTCTGCTCTGATACTTATTATTTCTCTTCTTCTGCTGGATTTAGGCTGTCTTTGCTGTTCTGCTTCTAGTTCCTTTAGGTGTGCTGTTAGATTTTGTATTTGGGATTTTTCTTGTTTCTTGAGATAGGCCTGGATTGCAATGTATTTTGCTCTCAGGACTGCCTTCGCTGCATCCCAAAGTGTTTGGATTGTTGTATTTTCATTTTCGTTTGTTTCCATATATTTTTTAATTTCTTCTCTAATTGCCTGGTTGACATATTCATTCTTTAGTAGGGTGTTCTTTAACCTCCATGCTTTTGGAGGTTTTCCAGACTTTTTCCTGTGGTTGATTTCAAGCTTCATAGCATTGTGGTCTGAAAGTATGCATGGTATGATTTCAATTCTTTTATACTTATGAAGGGCTGTTCTGTGACCCAGTATGTGATCTATCTTGGAGAATGTTCCATGTGCACTCGAGAAGAAAGTATATTCTGTTGCTTTGGGATGCAGAGTTCTAAATATATCTGTCAAGTCCGTCTGATCCAATGTATCATTCAGGGCCCTTGTTTTTTTATTGACTGTGTGTCTAGATGATCTATCCATTTCTGTAAGTGGAGTGTTAAAGTCCCCTGCAATTACCACATTCTTATCAATAAGTTTGCTTATGTTTGTGAATAATTTTTTTATATATTTGGGGGCTCCTGTATTCGGTGCATAGACATTTATAATTGTTAGCTCTTCCTGATGGATAGACCCTGTGATTATTATATAATGCCCTTCTTTTCTCTTGTTACAGCCTTTAATTTAAAGTCTAGTTTGTCTGATATAAGTATGGCTACTCCACCTTTCTTTTGGCTTCCAGTGGCATGATAAATAGTTCTCCATCCCCTCACTCTCCATCTAAAGGTGTCCTCAGGTCTAAAATGAGTCTCTTGTAGACAGCAAATAGATGGGCCTTGTTTTTTTATCCATTCTGATACCCTATGTCTTTTGGTTGGCACATTTAGTCCATTTACATTCAGCGTTATTATAGAAAGATATGGGTTTAGAGTCATTGTGATGTCTGTATGTTTTATGCTTGTAGTGATGTCTCTGGTACTTTGTCTCACAGGATCCCCCTTAGGATCTCTTGTAGGGCTGGTTTCGTGGTGACAAATTCCTTCAGTTTTTGTTTGTTTGGGAAGACCTTTATCTCTCCTTCTATTCTAAATGACAGACTTGCTGGATAAAGGATTCTCGGCTGCATATTTTTTTCTGTTCCACACATTGAAGATCTCCTGCCAATCCTTTCTGGCCTGCCAAGTTTCAAAAGAGAGATCAGTCACGAGTCTTATAGGTCTCCCTTTATATGTTAGGGCACGTTTATCCCTCGCTGCTTTCAGAATTTTCTCTTTATCCTTGTATTTTGCCAGTCTCACTATGATATGTCATGCAGAAGATCGATTCAATTTACGTCTGAAGGGAGTTCTCTGTGCCTCTTGGATTTCAATGCTTTTTTCCTTCCCCAGTTCAGGGAAGTTCTCAGCTATGATTTCTTCAAGTACCCCTTCAGCACCTTTCCCTCTCTCTTCCTCCTCTGGGATACCAATTATGCGTATATTATTTCTCTTTAGTGTATCACTTAGTTCTCTAATTTTCCCCTCATACTCCTGGATTTTTTTATCTCTCTTTTTCTCAGCTTCCTCTTTTTCCATAATTTTATCTTCTAGGTCACCTATTCTCTCCTCTGCCTCTTCAATCCGAGCCGTAGTTGTCTCCATTTTATTTTGCATCTCGTTTAAAGCGTTTTTCAGCTCCTCCTGACTATTCCTTAGTCCCTTGATCTCTGTAGCAAGAGATTCTCTGCTGTCCTCTATACTGTTTTCAAGCCCAGCGATTAATTTTATGACTATTATTCTAAATTCACTTTCTGTTATATTATTTACATCCTTTTTGATCAGTTCATTAGCTGTTGTTATTTCCTGGAGATTCTTCTGAGGGGAATTCTTCCGTTTGGTCATTTTGGATAGTCCCTGGAGTGGTGCGGACCTGCAGGGCACTTCCTCTGTGCTGTGGTGTATAATTGGAGTTGGTGGGCGGGGCCTCAGTCAGACCTGATGTCTGCCCCCAGCACACTGCTGGGGCCACAGTCAGACTGGTGTGTGCCTTCTCTTCCTCTCTCCTAGGGGTGGGATTCACTGTGGGGTGGCGTGGCCCGTCTTGGCTACTTGCACACTGCCAGACTTGTGGTGCTGGGGATCTGGCGTATTAGCTGGGGTGGGTAGGCAAGGTGCACGGGGGCAGGAGGGGTAGGCTTAGCTCGCTTCTTCTTAGGTGATCCACTTCAGGAGGGGCTCTGTGGCACCGGGAGGGAGTCAGACCCGCCTGAGGGATGGATCCGCAGAAGCACAGCTTTGGGTGTTTGCTCGGAGCAAGCAAGTTCCCTGGCAGGAACTGGTTCCCTTTGGGATTTTGGCTGGGGGATGGGTGAGGGAGGTGGCACTGGCGAGCGCCTTTGTTCCCCGCCAAGCTGAGCTCTGTCGTCCGGGGCTCAACAACTCTCCTCCCGTTGTCCCCCAGCCTTCCCGCTCTCCAAGCAGAGCTGTTAGCTTATAACCTTCCAGATGTCAAGTCGTGCTTGCTGTCGGAACACACTACGTCCAGCCCCTCTGCTTTTCCAGCCAGAGTCGAGGGCTCTGCTTGGCCAGCGGGCCGCCCCTCTGCCCCGGCTCCCTCCCGCCAGTCCGTGATGCTCGCACAGCCTCTCCGCCCTTCCTACCCTCTTCCGTGGGCCTCTCGTCTGCGCTGGGCTCCGGAGTCTCCGTTCTGCTAGTCTTCTGACGGTTTTCCGGGTTATTTAGGCAGGTGTAGGTGGAATCTAAGTGATCAGCAGGACGCAAGGTGAGCCCAGCGTCCTCCTACGCCGCCATCTTCCCAGGATCCAGGTGTGGGCTTTCTATGCTATTTTCTAAAGCCGCTGCACAACTCTACAATCTCACCAAAAAAAAAAAAAAAAAAAAAAAAAAAAAAGCGCCAAACTCTCCACAGTCTAATGAATACTTGTTACTTTCTGATTTTTTGGTGGTGATCATTCTAACACATGTGAGCTGGTATCTCACTGTGGTTTTGATTTGCATTTCACTTATAATTAGTGACGGTGAGTATCTTTTCATCTGCTTATTGGCCATTTGTACACCTTCTTTGAACGAGTATCTATTTAAGTCCTTTGCTTATTTTGTAGATTTGAGTTATTTGTTTTTCTGTTGTTGAGTTGTCTTTCTTTATAAATTCTGGATATTAACCCCTTGCGTGGTTTGTCTTTGTGTTTTTTTTTTTTTTTTTTTTGCACATTCTGTAATGTCTCAGGCAATGTGTTTTACTTTTCAGTGTGCAAGTCTTTTGCTTCGTTGGTTAATTTATTTCTAACTACTTTATTCTTTTTTTATTGTATTTTACATAGGACTGTTTTCTTAATTTTATTTCAGCATTGTTTCTTATTATGTATAGAAGTGCAACTGATTTTTGCGTGTTAGTTTTTTATCTCCCAAGTTTGTTAATTTATTATTTCTAACAGTGTTCCTGCAGAATCTTTAGGGTTTTATACTTATAAGATTATGTCATCTGTGAGTTTTGCTTCTTCTTTTCTTTTATTTTTTTTTTAATTTTTTTTTTAATGTTTATTTATTTTTGAGACAGAGAGAGAGAGCATGAACAGGGCAGGGGCAGAGAGAGAGGGAGACACAGAATCTGAATCTGGCTCCAGGCTCTGAGCTGTCAGCACAGAGCCTGACATGGGGCTCAAACTCATGGAAAGCAAGATCATGACCTGAGCCAAAGTCAGACGCTTAACTGACTAAGCCACCCAGGTGCCCCTACTTCTTCTTTTTCTAATTTGGATGACTTTTATTTCTTTTTCTTGCCAAATTGTTTTGGCTGGGACTTCCTGCACTACATTAATTAAAAGTGGCCTAAGCGGGCTACTGCTAGATAAATGTATCAAATCATCCTGTTCTGTACTTTGAAGTTTACATAATGTTGCATGCCAACTATATCTCAATTAAAAAAAATTTTTAAGACAATTTGTAGTCAAACAGCTTCCCCCTGGTACCCACCACTGGGTCACCCATCAGCACACAATCCCAATACTGTGGAGGGCAGGGCGCGATCCAGGATGGAAAGATGGGGATCCCCAGCTTTCTTGTTGGTTCTGCTAGCCACTACCTCATGAAAATAAGGAACTGATGCCCAAGGGAGATTTCTAGACCCTCCCCACTCTGCCTCCAAACCTGCAACCAGGGAATCAAAGGTGACCCTGGAGGGACCTGGGGGATGGAGAAGCAAAGAAGTGGGACAAGGGAGGTTTCAGCACAGCAGCCTCCAGGGAGAAAAAAAAAAATCTTAGTTGATCTTGATCTCACTTGAAAAACTTTCAGGTTTTCATCGTTGATTCTGATGTTAGCCGTGGGCTTTACGTATTATGGGTCTTACCATGTTGAGGTAATTCCCTTCTCTTCCTAGTTTGTTCAGTTTTATGGTTATCACGAAGATTACACGAAGCATTTTAAGGTTATAAGAATCTACTTTAAACTGAAAACAACTTAATTTCGATCACAAAAACTCTTCTCCTTTACATCTCCCTCCCCACTTTTGTTATCAACATCACAAATTTACATCTTTTTAATATTTTGTACCATTTTTTTTTATGTAGCTGTTCTTACATTTGCACTTGCCCGGGGTACTGAAAATTCTAAACTGCTTTATGGAGCTCTCATGAAGGTTCTGTGGACTATACAGTGTTGTTACATCAGCATCTCCTTGGAGAATGAAGCCTAGGCTTCCTATTCCATCATCTTTCTGATGTCACTCCTCTAAGTTGATAACTTGATAAAAGTTGGGGGATACAATTTTTGTATATTTTCCAGCAAGAACAATATGTGGGGCTGCTGTGTCAAATTACCTGCAAAACATCATATTTTGGCTGCAAATGTTGATTTCTCATTTTACAACATGTTCATTGTGTGCTGGTTGATAACAGCAGGGAGAGTAAAGAGGTGAGTGGTTTCACCTACTGGTTTAAAATCTAGGCTGAGAGAATTTTGATCAATTGTAATGTTGAAAATAAAGCATACGGCCTCTGTGGTCACCAGAATATGACAGAAGAGTACCCAGCAAGCTCAAATATATTTTCAACTGCCCCCAGTTGGAAGTACCACATATTATTTTGCTCAAAGCACAAGGTCCAGAATTGAAAGCCTCAGTCTAGCTCTATAAGATTCTAGGAAACTTGTGTCAGTATACATTTAAGTGTATTTAAATGTAGAATGCTGCTAATTAACAAGCTAAGAATTTAACTCAAGAAATTGATGTGTGGGGTGGGGTAGGGGAAGAATGGCTAACAGACCAAACTACAACTCCCTGCAGGAAAAAAAAAAAAGTAGAAGAAGAAGAAAAAGAGGAAATAAATTAATGAACTATGGGGCGCCTGGGTGGCTCAGTCGGTTAAGCGGCCGACTTCGGCTCAGGTCACGATCTCTCGATCCGTGAGTTCGAGCCCCGCGTCGGGCTCTGTGCTGACAGCTCAGAGCCTGGAGCCTGCTTCAGATTCTGTGTCTCCCTCTCTCTGACCCTCCCCTGTTCATGCTCTGTCTCTCCCTGTCTCAAAAATAAATAAAACATTTAAAAAATTTTTAAAAATAAAATAAAAATAAATTAATTAATTAATGAACTATAAAAAAGAATTAATAGAGACTGAAACAAAATTAAAATCTCTCTGTCTGTAGAGGCTAAACAAATAGATATACCTATTTCAAGTTTGAACAAGAAGAATAAAAGAAAAAAGAAACAGATAATATTAGAATGAAAACGTCCATAGTTAAAAACAGAGAAGAAATTGTAAAAGTCATAACCTTTACCTAAAAGGACTTTAATCTCATAATTTAAATGTTTGGATGTGCCAAAAAACTATGCTTGGTATTCTATAAATCAGAATCAAAATGAAGTATTCTTACTCTAAATAAACTGACAGCTTCTGTGGGAAAATTACTTTGTCTCTATTGAGTCAATATTTTGGACAAGCAAAGAAATGAATCAATAATAAAACCAATGCATTGGTGATGACATTTTCAATGTGTATAAATAATAAATGCATATATTTTGTTGACACTTTTTAAAAATGATGTATGTTTTCGGATTCCAAAATATTTTCACCAGATTAGATGGAAAAATGGTATTGCAATAAACTTCCACTTACAGGCATGATGAATAAACAGGATCCAGAAATACCCCTATACTCCCAAACCCATAAAATTTGACAGATGATTTTAAGACATTGGACAACAGGCAACACAGGATTGTAATCTGTGAGAAAAGAGAAATATACAAGGTGAGAACTGTGATTGATGGCCTTCACTTTCTGCCTCGAGGCCATTTCTGGACTATAGTGCAGAGAGATGAAACTCAGGCAGAATCCACTAGTCTCACTGAGTTAAGGAGACAGACATCAAAGCTGTGAAGACTAAGGCAGCTAAGAATATGCAAGAAGTAGTACCGGAGAAAAAGGAGTTGAAGAAAGAACCCCAGAAATCAGATTTCCATAGCTTTCCATTCATTCTTTGAACACCAGTTTGCACATGCATAGGGTGAACACCCATGACAGAACATAAAACACCTTCTGGGGGAAACAACACATGTGAGTGAAATATAAATTAAATAACTCCTGGAACTCACACAAGACTATAAATTATTTAAGTTTCCAATAGATAGAATGGGAAAAAAACTTGATAAATAAATACATGAAGTGTTCATTAGCAATGTGTTAGTAGTATGGCTAAGTTAGCCTGAGAATATGGGCTACTCTGGACCTTAAAGAGCTTAACGACAAGCCTTTAAACTAATCAAACTAATGTACGTGTAACTTAACTTGCTGAAAGGACAAAATCCAATGCTCCTTAGAAGAAAACAACCAAATCAAGCACTCAGTAAGAGTAAAATTGGAATGTCTAACATCTATTCAAAAATCTCAAGACTGGCCAAGAAGCAGAAAATCTGATTCGTAGCCAGGAGGAACATCAGACCATAGAAATGGACCCCAAAATGACAGAGATGATAAAATGACAGAAAAGAACTTCAAAATAGCTATTATAAATAGATTAGACACAGACTTTACGTTCTTCACAAAAATAAACTCAAAATGGATCACAGAACTAATGCAAAACACAAAAGTATAAAATCTTTAGAAGATAGCATAAGAAAAAATCCTTTGTGTTTGATGATGACCTTTTATATACAACACCAAAGGCACACTCTATGAAATAAAGAATGGATAATCTGGATGGCAGTAAAGAACCTTTTTTTTCTTTTTTGCAAATAACACTGTCAAAAGAATGAAAAGACAAGCCACAGACTCAGAGAAAATATTTGTAAAAGATACATCTGATAAGGGACTATTATCTAAAATATACCAAGGACCCTTAAAACTCAAAAGAACAAACAACCTGACTGAAAATGAGCCAAAGATTCGGACACCTCACCAAAGGAAATATAGAGATGGCAAATAAGCATATTAAAAAATGCTCCTTTTCATATGTCATCAGAGAAATGAAAATTATGACAATGAGATACCACTACATACCTATTAGAACAGCTGAAATCTGGAACACTGACAACACCAAATGCTGTGAAGGATGCAGAGCAATAGGAATCCTCATCCATTGTTGATGGGAATGCAATTCAGTACAGCCACTTTGGAAGACAATTAGTGTCCTACAAAACTAAATATATTCTTACCATATGATCCAGCAATTGCCCTCTTTGGTATTTACCTAAAGGAATTGAACACAAGTCACACAACATCTACACGTATGTATTTATGGCAGCTCTATTCATAATGCTAAAACTTAAAAGCAATCAAGATGATAATTAGGTAAATGGATAAATAAACTGTGGCAATCCAGACGATGAGATATTAACCAGCACTAAAAACAACAACAACAACAAAAAGCTATCGAGCCATGAAAATCCATGGAAGAAATTTAAATACATATTGCTAAGTGAAAGGAGCCAATCTGCAAAGGCCGTATGCTGTATGATTCCTGCTGTATGACATCCTGGAAGAGGCAAAACTTTGGAGCATAAAAAGATCAGTGTTTGCCAGGAATTAAGGGAGAGAAAGGGATGAATAGGCAGAGCGTGAGGATCTTTTTAGGGGAGGAAAACTATTAAAATGGCAGATACATATCATTATACATTTGTTGAAACCCATAGAATGTACAACACCAAGGGTAAACTCTAATGTAAACTATGGACTTCAAGTGATAATTACATGTCAACGTGAATTCATGGATTTTAATGAATATGCCATTCTGGCAGGGGATGTTGATAATGGAAGAAACTATGCAGGTTTGGAGGCAGAGAGTGTATGGGGAAATCTCTGTGCCTTTGCTGTCAACTTTGCTGTGAACCCAAAGCTACTCTGAAGAATTGAGATTATTTTAAAAAGTTTATGATTAAATATTACAGACCAATTAAGTTGATTTAATTAGAACCACACAAATCAACATGGCTGAGTCTTAAAGCATAATGTCAAATGATGAATGAAAAGAGAGAGTAGAGTATGTCACCACCTCTATGCCACTAAACTAAAATGATAATGTTTTATAGACAGATATATCCATTTGAAGGAAACCATAATGTTAAAAATGAAATGGATGAATGCAAAATGATGAAGGACACAAAATTTAACTGAAGCGTTACTTCTGGAGGAAAAAGTAGATTGGTTTTGTCAGGGGCTAGAGAGAACATTAGCTGCATAGATAAGGCTCAGTGGAAGTTTTACAAGCGCTAAATTGATTGTTTTGTTTCAATGTGTGTTATACTAATTTGTATAAATGAATATATTATACCCTTCAAATATGCAAAATTATATGATTTCTACTTCATTATGAAATATTTCAGAAAACCAAAAAACAAAAGGAAAAAGATTAAATTGTAGATGCTTAAGATGTCTACTAAATCAAATGAGTCTTCGTTTCTTTTCTGAAAGAATCACAATAATCCTGGAGTTGTGTAATAAAGTAAAGCATAGTTAAATTTAACCCCACTTTGATACTTATTTCAAACTGATTAATCAACTAAGTAAACTCCTTTATTTAACTACAGATTTCTTAACAGCTCATGGTGAGACCTTTCAGATATACCAGCTACAAAATATTTAAGTTCTCAGAAAATTTGTTCTTTTTTGTGCAAACCTTTTGTCTACTCTTTACGTTTAATCATAGTTGAGGAGAACTGGGGACCACACCGTATTTAATTTTTATTTTACCCTGTCTTAATAAAAAGTAGACATATCCCTTGTTTCACAATCTTCCTTGGGTGATTTTCAACAGCCCTCTTTTTCCGAATTAGATCTGTAGACGGTAAATAGTTTCATTCTACTTTGACCCACTTTTCAACTCTTTCCAATTACATGTTATATGATACTTGTCCAGAGTCTTAGTGAGATGAGCTTCTTTGCATTTTATTAACGATTTAGCTTAAATAGCATCTCATCAGTATTACAGACACTTACATGCTAAGTGTGTTTCTCGTCCATGATTATAGGTTCAGTCCATGATCCTACGTATTTTAGGATTTTTACCCTTAAAATCCTAAATTTTATTTTCAAAATCCACATTGTAGTTGGATTTTAAACTATCTGGAATATAGTGTAGCAGTTTTTCCAATGCACGTGTAGCATTTATCTCCCATGAGACTACACATCCATTTTTTTTAACCAGAATAAAATCGAGAATCTATTGTTCTATAAAAGCATAGTCCTGTTATTCAGATTTGCTTTATAATTTATAATAAAGTGTTGATTGTGCTTATATCAACGGGCTCTAAAATGTAAGCCAAGAATCTAATTTCTAAAAGTAATGGGGTCATTTTTGGGAAAGTTATAGTCACAAACTAGTCCAACAACACTATGCCAAAGACCTGCCAGTCGTGTTCCATTTCATTATGAACAACCCCTGGAAAATTCTGGTATCCTGAAGATTTTAAATTTAGAGCTTTGAGTATAAGAAAGCAAGTACCATATACAAACTTGTAAGTGTACTAGATTCTTTTTTGCCAAAACAGTTTCTGAGGCAGAGACGTCATTCAGGAACTTTATTGAGGAGTGCACTAGGGACACTTGTAGGACAGTGAGGAAAACAAGACTGAACAGAAGTTGAACTCTGCATGGGATACATTGATATGGGGGAGACCTATATTTTCATAGGGCTTATTATTCAGCCTCTGGAATGCATGTATCTTCACAAGACCTCCAATGTACTTTCCATTTCTTGCTGATTCAAAATTAATAGAATGCCATTGATACACTGGGCTAATGTGTTATTGTACAGAAAATCTAGCTAGGTCAGTTTCTTTCAGAAAATAATTGTGAAAAAAGCAGGAAAATCCACATAGTTCTGAACAAGACTATAAATGGATAATTTCATAGTATGCAAACTCTTCAAATACTCCTTCCTGAGTGGTATGGGAAAAAACCCTACTAGGTTCTTAATTGCATTACCATACACTTAAGGCTTTGTTATCCAGTATAGCACAGATATCATATCTGTCATCATGAGTACGTACAGGACTACTACTTGCTTCAATTTGCATTATTCCACTGTCATCACCCAGAATCCAGGATCCAGACTGGTGAATTAAGTGGAGGTATAGTAAAGACCATCAACCTGCATCATTACATCATTAAAGGGAAGAACACTGAAATCGGTCATCCTTCCTGGGATGTAACACTGTTTTTGATTCACGAGTTTGGCCAGACTTATGATACTACAATGGCTCTTACCGCACAGGACAAAAAAAAAACAGTTGTGATGTTCCACGAAGTCCATGATTTGCCCATTCCACTTATACATTGGGCCAAAGTAATGCCCACTTCATAGGTGCGTGAACCCAATGAACCTTCTGTGGACCAGACTTTTCAGGATTCCGTTTATTATCTGGCTCCCATAATTCCTGTGTTTAACAAGAGGGTTATGATAATGCTTCGATTCCTCCAGCTAACACCTCATGCTCTTCATCCAAAAATTTTGGAAATGGTTGGATATTCTTTCCCAGCTATAATGACCCAAACTGCCCTTAGGGGAAGTCCTGGGGGAATCATTTTAGGATACATTTGCTCTGGTGTTGCAGGGTTCTTCCTGCAGGCAACGGTTCTGGGTCTGAAACCTGGTTCAGGTCCAGAAACTAAGCAATAAATCCTGACTTTTTATTGGAGAAGTGGCCTTAAGATTCCTGACATTGATGTATTTTGCAATCTAGATTTTTTTCGATGTCCATTTTCAGCAACTCTTACATTGTGTGTCCATCTCTCTTGCTCCCGGGTACACCATGATCTGAGACCTATCTGCAGAGCTTGCTGCAGGCCAATTCTCTTGGATTGTGACTTTGACACTAATATGTTTGTGTCCATGTCATTACCTATGAATAAGTATCACTGCCCAGACTTTATTATTTTAAGGTTCTACCATCCACGGTTCTGTAACAGCAGCTTCTATCCTCAGGTCCAGTCGAGAAAGGATAGTCACCACTGAGCTTCTTAATCTCGGTAGCACTCTCACCAGCATGTAACTTAAAACGCTGGTAATTGTAGGTTTTATGGGCCTTCATATGGAGCCTAGTTGACTGGTAGATTTTCTAGTCTTATGTAGTACGTCTACTCCAGTCAGCCTATTTCTATGAGATATCGATGTCTTATTCCATCATCTACCACGCTATGTCTTTTTATTTTTTTTACATTTATTTTTGAGAAACAGAGTGAGAAAAAGCGTGCGTGGGGGAGGGGCAGAGAGAGAAGGAGACACAGAATCTGAAGCAGGCTCCAGGCTCTGAGCAAGCGGTCAGCACAGAGCCTGACGTGGGGCTCAAACCCCCAAACTGTGAGATCATGACCTGAGCCGAAGTCGGGGGTTCAACTGACCGAGCCACCCAGGTGCCCCCATGCTATGGCTTATCTTTCTCCTTCATTAAGTGTGCTACTGTTTTTTGCAAGCTTTCAAGGGCCAGCCTAGGAACATGTTATCGCATTCTCTTAAGGTCCTTGCCTAGGTTCCAGTTGAGTGTCTTCACATCAATAAATTCTTCCTTATCCGAGTTTATATCAAATCCCACTTGTCCCCACGGCCTTATATTCCAGTAGCATACATTAGTCTTCTAATTCCTGCTGACACATGTTAGCTGACACAGGTCCTACAACTCTTCTAGGGCATAGTTTCTTTCTTCCCTTAGCCGATCTAATACTTTGTCGATTGGTTTATGCCGTAACTTGACTTTAATTATCATTCTGGTGACCAGGAGGAATTCTCAGGGTAGGTCATAATGTTTTGGAAAGCAGAGGTTTCTACATTGTTTTACAGTAATGGGGAGTGTTAGCCTTCAGTATAAGGAAGGCCCAGTGGTCTCAGCTTTCAATGTTCTCAAGTGTATTGCCCTAGATATCCCCATTCCAAATTTGTTTCCTATTCCATCCAAATTTAGACCATGACCCTCGCATAACAGACTTGCTAAAGTCAAGAATTAAATCTTTTCGAGAGATCAGCTAACTTTCAAATCAAGCCCAAGGCCTAATTCTCAGCTTTTTCTGTCCTCTTAATGAAAAAGATCAATTTCTTTTTATATACTGCCAAGAGGCCCTGTGACTTTCACATTTGGTCTTAAATCGGTGATTAATCATTCTCAGCTTTTCATTGTCTTTTTCCAATGCATTGATTGTACCCAGCAATAGCCATCTGTTTTCTTAATACTTAGAATTATTCCTTCCCCCATACTGCTCACATAAGAGCAAGTACATTTCATTCAGTTAACAACTATTGAGAATTTTAACAATTGCACACTAAAGCATGCCAGAGGAAGACCAAAGTTCGGGTCTGTATCGCCATCTAACCGGGGGGTAACCCATTTAGCAAATCTCATTTTATGGCTGTTTCCTAGGACAACTTCTGATACCAACTATCTTATATAAGTTTCTCTGGAGGGTCTAAGGAAGAGATTTCTTTGCTTCGCAAAGTGCATTCAGGAACAGTGTATACAAGAAAGCAGTGACAGCAGCATTAGGCAAAGGGGAAATTTGAACTATGCTGTAGTCACAATAGAGGCCTCAAAATATGCCATGGGGGAGTTAGGAGCTGGTATGGCCCTTCATATTATGGAAAAGTCTTTGTGCCCACTGTGTCGACCAGTCATTGGCCATAGACCATCCTGGGAAAAGGACATGAACACGGATGAAGCAGCTTTCTTTGGCTGAGGGCAATTCCTGACGGCAGAAGGTATGTCAGCCGTTAGCGTTCACTAGAGTGCCTCACATCACAGCATCTACTTGACGTACCAATATAAAAATTAGAGAAACGTATTTCCTTTTGTCTTTGGGTATGAACAAACAAAAGACATTAATGGTAACTAGATTTGTACTCACATTCCCTGGGATCAGTCTTAATCAGTTTATATTGACAAATCTTTGCTTTCTTGTGAAAGCCATTGGATGGCACACAAGAGCAAAGGGGAAATTATGGAAATAGTAAAATATGATTAACATTCTTCACTCCATGGTCTCAACCAAATACCTATACCAGAGAGTCATATATTTTCATACACTGAAAACCTCAGTGTATTATTTGGTAGATTTTCTTTTTGGACCGAGCTGATTCCTGGTGTGATTATCCTATATTTATGCTGTAAGGTTATTAACATAATGATAAATGGTTAATAAATCACATAGTTATTACCAGGACAATCACAAAATATTTAAATGACAGTGTGTCTAGAACAGAGAAAACAAGAGTAAATAGTGACAAGTGAGGTGAGAAGTAATGGTGGTCTACAAATCGTGAAAGCAAGACAAACATACAGATTTCCCTGAATCAGCAAATACCCTTTGGGAAAAGAGGCTTCTTACCTTATCAGTATTTCTGCATTCTGATTTTCCCTTCAATTTCATATAATCTCATTCAAACCTGTCAGGTCTTTGTTTCTACAAAGGAGGTATTTAAATGTATTCCATCTGAAGATTTTTGTTGTGTACAGCAGGACATTTGGTATGAATAACCTATTTGGCCATTCTTGGAAATGAAAATCACAACAGTTCATTTTTCAGAATTATAACTTGTCATTCTACTCTCCCAGGTGACTCTGGCTGAAGTATGTAGTCAATGTGTAGTTGACTCTCAAAGGTGTGACAAACTTCTTTTGTAAATTGGCATTTAAACAGAGTACGTATGGGGATCTCAAACATTTTTTTTTATTTTTTTTTTTAATGTTTATTTTTGAGAGAGAGACAAAGTGTGAATGGGGGGGGGGGAAGGGCAGAGAGAGAGGGAGACACAGAATCAGAAGCAGGCTCCAGGCTCCGAGCTGTCAGCACACAACCCCACGTGGGGCATGAACCCATGAACCATGAGATCATGACCTGAGCCACAGTCGGACACTCAACCCCCTGAGCCACCCAGGTACCCCTAAACATTTGTTTTTGACATTGACCATGTTATGTGCTTCTTGATAAACTAAATGCAATCCTGAAATTTTTCATGTAGTTATGAAAACAGATTAATATGAACGACCTTTCTTCTCTGGATGAAATCCAAATGTATATTTACAAAATGCAATTACGATGGAAATTTATCTGCCTTTCTTTTCTTTACATAATAAACTACATTATGGGATTAACAAATGGGCTGGATTGGCAATCTATTGAGCCATGTTAGCAGATTGGAAGCATACAAATTACATTTCCTTATTTCTCCCATTTCCTCTTTGTTCTTGTATGTCATCCGATGGCTTCTATGAGTGAAGAGGAGGAGAATATTCTTAGGTGATCTCACACACTCTTTTAAAGGGTCATAAAAGTGATTTGGTACAAAAGTTTTATTTTAATCCCTGAGAAACTCTCTGGGTATGGAGTCTGATCTTTCCGGAAAAAGAGAATTATTTTTTCTTCTTCTTCTTTTTCTCCTCCTCCTCCTCCTTCTTCTTCTTCACAAGATAGTTGTTTGGCAGTGACAGTCTTAATTATAGTAAAAGAGGCTTAATAAATAAGGCACGTCTCACAATCTGTTCCTGACAATAGCTATCCATGTCCAGAATGGTGGGCAGTTTTTGAATTTATTGTTGGCTTGTGACTTGACTTTGGAAGACCAAAGGCACTTTGGGCCTAAGAAGCAAACTTAGGATTTTTTAAGTGTAGTTTTATTTTAGAACCTCTGTGATCCTTTCAGGATAGAGGAAAAAATTAAAATAGAGGTACCTTATTTATAAGCCTCTTTGAAAGAAGGTTCATGGAAGATTAACAAATATATAAGGACAGAATAACAAGAAGCATTGTAGCATCCACATCTCTTTGAAGATTTGAGAGAATAAAGGGCTTTCCATGTGGCCTTGTAATATGTGCATTCTGGAAAATTTTATTTGAAAAATAAAATGAAACATAAAAATTTGCTAGCAGGATGAGATGGGACAGAATAAAAGATAGAACATAAATATACAACTGTGAAATCGCAGTAGGTAGTATGCATAAAAAACAGAACAGCTAGATCAGGGACAAATAGAAAAGAAAGCAATATTACTTCATTTAGTACCCAGAGTTGTTGTACAAATAAAACATCTTTTCTAATTGGTGATAGGGGTGTTGGAATGGCTCCTCATCATAACTGTCTTTTTTTGCAAGAGAAATTGGATTTACACATTGAATGTTATCCTGTTCTCTGGCCAAAGAAAATATTGAAGCACCTTGGGAAAGATGTCTGTAATATTTAGTCTGGTGGTCATGGAATGGTCAGCCTCATAATCCAACCATATAAGCACAATGAAACAAATAGGAGGTATAAAAAGAGAAATCTCTTGTAAGTCATCACTGGGACAATCAACTGTGGGTAGGGACTCGGGGCAGCAAGCTCTGAGAATTTTTACTGAAAAATTGAGTAGATTTCATCTCACAATGAATAGATGGTCCTCAAACCTGTAAACACAGTTTTACCCTTTGTGTAATGAGTAGGAAGTAATAAAGAAAGGAAAGCATTGGTACAATGCACATCCATCGGTGAAAGACCTAAAGAAACACTTGTAGGGTGAGGGACAGAATGTGTATGGCATTAAAAGCTTTAGTAAACGAGGAAAGACTAGGGAATCTTGGTTTCTAAGAATGGAGTTGCTTGCACATATGTTGATATGCAATGGGCATGTTAGTGTATGCAAGAATGTAAAAACCTAGATTGTTCTAACAACGGGTGATAGAGCAGAGATAAAATTGCAGCTCTCCAGGATATGCTAATCAAGAATATGAAGTGGGAGTTCAATTTGGACATTTGGCCTATCAGAAGTTCAGGCTGATAGTTTTCCTACCCCTGTGTTTGCCTTCCTAACATTTCTGTGGTCTCAAAGTAATTTGGCTTATACGGCCCTGAGTTTAGTGTTATTTCTTTATTTTTCTTATCATGACAGTCCCTGTAATTCAGAGTTGGTTATGGTTTTAACATCAGTTAAAGGGTTTTGTTTTTTGTTTTTTGTTTTTTTGCCAACTAATATAGATAGAGCATAATTATTCTTGAGTCTTAAGTTGTGAACTGTATTCCAAGCAGCTCGTATTCCAAGCCAAATAGTCAAAAACACTTCCCAAAGCATTATCAATGCCATATTATTTTAATGATAAATTGCTTTATTTTTGTCTTATAGAAAAACCTTCTTATTTTGCTTATCATTACCAATTTCAGTTGAATCAGCCCTTTTAGAGCATTTTCATTCTATAGCATTTCCTAAGCAGCTTTAGCCTAGATGATTCTATGATAAGGTCAGTGGAGAGAGAATCCTCTCTTTCAAGATTTTGAGATCTCCTCTGTGAGATTATAACAAGCTAAAATGGTCTCTGGTTCTTCATAAAATATCTTACAGCAGTTCAAGGCATTGGGAAATAGGTTTATAAATATCTTCTTTCTCCAGACGTCCATGGCACTTGGAAAAGGCTATTCTGACCCATTCCAGAAAGACCTCCTACAGGAGGTTAAATGATTGCTTTCTATTTAAAGTGTATTTGACCCTTGAAATCATGATTTTCCTGGCCGGGTGGTTAAACTGAAAAAGTGGAGTGACGTGGTTTCACCATTTAAAAATGAGAGAACTAACTCACGGGTGCTAACACTTATGAAACACTGCAAGGAGAGCTCACAGGACCATCGTTATTGCAAGGCAGATGATTTTCAAATGATGAAATTGAAAAATAGCACTTTACCCTTCCCTCTGCCATTCTGATGGATGAACTGTAGTCACTTTGAGGTATAGATTATAGTTGGGGCAGGGATGGTTGGGAGAAAAAAAATTATCTTGATATTTTAATTTAAGGATTATAACTTTATAGCTTTTCCCTAGAAGTCTTAAAGATTCCTCATTCACTACTTGTGTATACATTACAGAGCTCTCCCTCTGAAGCTGAAGCAAATCATTGAGCCAGACACATTTTAGCTTGTACTTCTGAGGTGCTGAGTTTTAACTAATACTGCATTCTGTGTAGCTACATATCTCTGATTTGCCAACTTATTTCCCAGGGAACTTAAAAATACTGTGACCATAGTATATTCATATATAATAAGCAGGGGTCCACATAGATAGGATTATATATACTTGCTAGCAGATTGTCTCCATATTTCAATTCAAATTAACACACACACACACACACACAATACCATCTATAAATGTATACATTTTATACTGAAGTAACTTAGACGTGTAAACAATTACATTCATTTAACAGGAGGCCTGGAATTCCTACACAGAATAAACTCATACTGCATTTCTTATTGTTTCAACGGTTATTTTTAAAACGAAATTTAAGTAATAAGAAAAAAAGTCTCATGCTTTGTCCTTTGTTGAATTGTGCCCTGCAAAATGATACGTTGAAATCTGAATATCTAGTACCTCAGAATGTGACTTTGGAAATCGTGTCATTGCAGGTGTAATTTGTTAAGATGAGGTCATACTGGAGCAGAGGGAGCCCTTAAACCAATATGACTGGTGTCCTTATTAGAGAGAAGAAGAGACACAGAGATGTAGAGAGGGAGATACACAGACATACAAGGGAGAACACCACATGAAAGACTGAGCAATGCAGCTACAAACCAAGGAATTCCAAGGATTGTCAGGAAACTACCAGAAGGTAGGAAGGAAGAGGCAAGGAAGAATGCTTCTGTGCAGATTTCAGAGAGCATATGACTCTGAGACATGTCAGTTTTGGACTTCCAGACTCCAGAGCTGACAGACAATCAAGTCGTGTTTTGTTTTGTTTTTAAATTTTTTGTCATGTTTATTTATCTTTGAGGGAGACAGATCATGAGTGGGGGATAAGTCAGAGGGAGGGAAGGAGAGAGAGAGAGAGAGAGAGACAGACACAATGAATCCCAAGCAGGCTCTGTGCTGGTAGCTAAAGTTGGGGTTAAAGTTGTGATGTTTCAAGCCACCCTGTAGTACTTTGTTTCAAGCACCCTGTACTAAGGCAGTCCTAACAAACAAACACATGCATTTACTCGTTGGCCTGCTATTTCCCATGGCCTTCATTCTTTTGTGTAGATCCTTATTTCAGTCTGGTATCATTTTCCTTTGGCCTCAAGGCTTTCCTTTAACATTTCTCATAGCGTGGGTCTGCTGGTGATGAATCATTTCAGCTTTTGAATTTCTGAAAAACATCTTTATTTTGCCTTCATTTTCATAAGGTGTTTCTCTAAAGATAGATTTCTATGAGCATAGCTTTTTTTTTTTTTTTTCCAGTACTCTGAGATGTTACAGAACTCTCTTCTCACTTACATTGTTCCTGACAGAAAATCTGCCACATTTTTAGGTCTGTTCCTGTGTACATAGCGTGTCATTTTTCGCTGTTTAAGACTTCTCTTTATCACTGGTTTTGAGTAATTTAGTTATTGTACGTATTGGTGCCATTTTCTTCATTTTCTTGTGGTTGGACTTTATTGAGCCTCTTGTAGTTTGTGGGTACACTTTTCCACAAATTCAGAAACATTTCAGTTGTTACTTCTTCAAATATATTTTCTGTATACCCCCTCCCTTTCTTTTATGGACTCCATTTATACAGGTATTATGTTGCCCTGTTCAACTATCTAAGTGTCGTTTCATTTGGGACGGTTTCTATTGCTATGTCCTCATCCAGCATAGTTTTCTGTGTCCTTTGCATTGCTGAGTCACTTTTAATTGATTGAGTTGTTCCCTCCTCTTTCTGGTTTGTACTTTCCTTCTTCTTTGCATGCCTGGGCGCCTTTTATTGAATGCCAATTATTGTTTGAACTTTAACTTCTTAAGCGGAAGATGTTTTTGAATTCCGATAAATATTCTGAAATTTGTTCTGAGTTGCAGTTACTTGGAAATTTTTGATCATTTGGGGTTTTATTTTTAAGATTTCTTGGCTGTGACTAGAGCAGCATTCAACTTAGTGTCCATTACTCTTCACTACTGAGCCAACAGCCTTACTGGTACTCTTCCCAGTGTTCCCGGAGTGGTGAGGTTTCCATGTCAGTCTTCTGGGAATGGACATTACATCCGACCCGATGCGAAAGCTAAGCACGGTTACCTTTAATCTTTTCAGATGCCTCTTCTCCAGTCTTGGGTAGTTTCCTCACCTATATGCACCCACTGGTACTTAGCTGAACTCTTCACAGAGATGTCCAAAGATCTCCAGTTTTCTGTAAGTATACCTCTTTTTTCTCTGGTATTTTGTCCTGTCTAGGCTAGCTGGGTCTCCATAAACTCTCAACCCCATCTGCTCAATTCAGAGAAATTTCTGAGATTTATCTGGGATTTTCCTCCCTGCCCTGTGGCTCAGAAACTCTCTTAGTGCAGTAAGTTGGGCCAGGCATTGGGCTTTATTCATTTTCTGTAACTCAGAGATCACTGTCATTCACTGCCTGATGTTCAGTGTCTTTAAAACCATTGCTATATGTCTTTCTCTGCGTTTTTTTTTTTTTTTTTTGCTTCAAGTGTGAGATTTACAGAATACTAGCCCCCCCAAAGATGCCCACATCCTAATTCCCAGAATTTGTGAATATGTTATGTTAATATCAAAGAAGAACGAAGGCTTCAGATGAAATTATAGTTGTTAATTAGGTGACCTTAAAATAAGACAATTTTCCTGGATTATCTGAGTGTGTCCAAGGTCATCACAAGTACCTTTAAATGAGGAGGAGGGAAGAAGAAAAGTGAAAAAAAAGAGAGCATAGTAAGAAAGGCCTGGTCAGCCATTACTGGTTTGAAAGATGGAAGGTGGCCATGAGAAAAGGAGTGTGGAGAGCCTCTGGAAGCTGGAAAAGGCAAGGAAAGAATCCTCCCCTAGAGCCCCCAGAGAGGAATGCAGCCCTTACATTTGATTTATGCCAGTGAGACTCATTTCAAAATTTCTGATCCCAAAACTGTAGTAAATTTAATTTCTGAAGTTTTAAGCTACTAAATTTGTGGTAATTTGTTATCTATTGTACCAGCAGAAATTTAACAAAAGGGAGAAGTGAATTCAACCCCTGAAACTCCACACTGGGTAAATACTGAAGTCTCAAGCATGATTTTTAAATTTTACAAAAACCTATTAAAACTATTAAGAACAAATTATATATAACATATTTAATAAACTACCACCAAAAAAATAGAATAGATACAGATAGTATCATATAATCTCTTTCTTAACAGATAATAACTACAAAAATCTAAAATGTGCCTAGGAGGGGTGCCTGGATGACTTAGTGGGTTAAGCATCCAACTCTTGATTTTGGCTCAGGTCACGATCTGATGGTGGTGAGATCATGCGCTGAACTGGGCTCCTTGCTGGCATGGAGCCTGCTTAAGATTCTCTCTCTCTCTGTCTCTCTCTTGTCTGTCTCTCTCTCTGTCTCTCCCTCTGCTCCTCACCTAGTTTACATGTGCACACACGTGCTTTCTTTTTCTCTCTCAAAAATAAAATATAATAAATAAAATAAAATAAAAGGGGTGCCGAGGTGGCTCAGTCAGTCAAGCATCCGATTTCAGGTCGTGATCTCACAGTTGTAAGTTCGAGCCCTGCATCAGGCTCTGTGCTGACAGCTCAGAGCCTGGACCCTGCTTTGGATTCTGTGTCTCCCTCTCTCTCTGCCCCTCCACCTCTTGCTCTCTCTCTCGGTCTCTCTCTCAAAGATAAACATTAAAAAATTATTAAAAAATTAAAAAATGAAAGAAAATATGCCTAGGAGTAACAAATCTAAAAAAAGATAAGTAAAATATTTATAGTGCTCATGATCCAATTTTACTAAAAGATATCTTAGGTTGCATTCCCAGAAACAGACCCTGAGATGGAGATAGACGTGCTGGACAGTTTCTAGAGGGCCCTCATAGGAAAAAGAACTTGAAATGTGTGAGGGCAGGAAGATCCCCTTGGGGACATCTTGTGTTGTGGCTACAACGAACAGCTCAAAACTGTGAACAGCTCAAGCTATAACAGTCCTTCAGAGATATCCCAAAGTGTGGCAAGAGGTCCAGTACTGTGTACCCACTGGTCTACCAGTAGGCTCTGCACTTTGCCTGAGAACAAAGTGTAACATTTCCTGAAGCAGCTCTCCTAAACTGAGGGCATTGCCTTGAGAGGGACATTAGCATGTAATCCACTAGCTGTATTTCCTTTGCGTCCCAAGCAGCTGACAATTTGGGGAATGAGTGCCTTCAGTTCCCAAGTGGGATGTGTACTCAGTGTCCCACAGTATCCCCCCAAACCACTCCATTTTGCCTCTCCTATCCACCTTCTCTGGATAGTAAGTTCATCTAACCTGGAAATCGCTCTCCAGGATTCTAGCTGGCTCTTTTCCTGGGAAAATTAGGAGAAAAAGTTTGCTTGAATGAATACATTCCTCTCGCTGCATCTGGTCACAGGGATGTGACAGCTCTTCATTGCCTCCCTCCTCTGTTATTCATTCTAGATGTTTTCTAGCCTTGCTGGCCAGGATGGCTTGCTGCTGAGGTATCTGACTCCATGGTCATAATGCCCTTCTCAGTTTGAGACTTCAGCACGTCTCTTACCAGATGCCAAATATGTTTTTCCCTGAACCAATTGAATACCCACATCCCTACATCATCCTCATAGGCAGAGCCAATTACCCTGATAATAGGGTGACTCCATTTCATGACTGTCGTTGGTCTTTGGACATTAAAAAGCCCTAAGTGAACAAGCGACAGTCTTAGCTTAAAATTTAATGTTATTTCTGTTCCCACTATGGTAATGTACTAATATCAGACTCACTGTCCTACGGATAAAAATTATAAACTCTGGGGGCGCCTGGGTGGCTCAGTCGGTTGGGCGGCCGACTTCGGCTCAGGTCATGATCTCGCAGTCTGTGAGTTCGAGCCCCGCGTCAGGCTCTGTGCTGACAGCTCAGAGCCTGGAGCCTGTTTCGGATTCTGTGTCTCCCTCTCTCTGACCCTCCCCTGTTCATGCTCTGTCTCTCTCTGTCTCAAAAATAGATAAACGTTAAAAAAAAATTATAAACTCTGGACAATATATAAAAATCAGCTATCTGATGACACTGCACAAAACCCACAGGGAATTTGAAGCGGGACATGCACTGGGTGAGAAAAACCTGTATGTTTTTTTAAATGTTTATTTTTTGAGAGAGAGAGCACACGGGAGAGGTGCAGAGAGAGGGAGACAGAGGATCCAAAGTGGGCCCTGCGCTGACAGCAGAGAACCGGACGCCAGCTCGAACTCATGAACCGTGAGATCCTGATCTGAGCCAAAGTCGGTATCTTAACCCACTGAGCCACCCGGACACCCCAAAACATGTATGGTTTTATCTTGAAGTCACGCTGCAATCTTTATCAATCAGGGTGGATAGAATCGAATGAGAAAAACTTCGGTCTTATTGGCTTGATGCGTCAGAGAATGGACTAAGGGGTTACAGGAGAATTGTAAATGGAAGGGAAACACCAGAGAGGATGGAAACCACAAAGGGATAGTCACCCTCAAATATTTTCCTGAACTCTGAATTGTGCATGGGAGAGACTCCATGTATCCCGAGGAAAACAGCAGCTTAAAGGCTGAAGGAAATGAAGGGCTCCCCAGAGTACAGGAGAGACACAGTTTGGAGTTTGAGTTATGTCACATCGTAGGCATTTGGGAAATACTTTTTACAAACTCACATTAACCAAGGGTAAAATCAAAACTATAAATGCAAGGATCTCAGTCCGTAATGTAACTGCTTGCTAGGATAGAACACGGTATTATTTAGAGAAAAAAAAGTCTCCATGACTTATAATATCCGGTTTAGAATTTTATAAAATGCTAGACTTGAAAAACTATGGAAATATGATTTTTTAAAACGCCAGTGGAAATAGATCCTATAGGACACAGATGCTCCAAGCAGCAGACCAGAATCTGAAAGCAGGTATTACAAACATACCCAAGGACTTCAAAGAAAATGTGGTCAGATGCGTGATGGCAAGTCTCAGCAGAGAAGTGCGAACAATTTATTAATCAAAATTAATCAAAAGTAAAACTTGGGAGATGACATTCTGAAATAAAAATGATTTTTTTAAGTTTGACATCAACAGAAGAAAGAGCAGTGGACCGAAGGCAATCTGACTCGAACCTGAAGAACAGGGAGAAAACATTACAAAATTAAAAACAAAACAAAGCCTCCATGAGTGGAAAAAGTGTCATGTGGTCTAATTTGAAAAATTTGAGTTTCAGAGGGAGAGGAGAAAAAGAATGGGGTGGAATTCACTATGTAAAAAAATGGCCAGACATCTCCAAAAATTGTTGTAAAGTGATTTGTAAAGAATAAGTAAACATTTTTTAAAAAAATAAATGAAAGCTCTGATTTAAAATTAAATGAATAATAGTGTTGAAAGGAAAAGAAGTAGGGATCAAACAAGGCAATTTCCGGTAAAAATACCTTTCAAAACAAGAATGAAAGAAAATGTTTTTAGATAAACACTAGCTGGGATAATTCATTGCTAGCAATCCTGTATTCCATCAAATGCTAAACTCTGCCTTTAGACTGAAGGTAAATGACTCCAGAGGAAACAAAGAACACCAGCTGGAGTGAAGATGTTACGTTTGCAGATAAGTACGAAATGTTCTCCTCTTTTCCATTCTACCTATTTCTCTAAGTTAACATACTGTTTCAAGTAAAAACTATTTTGTGTGAGAAATTTTACATGTATGTAAATCTAAAGTATATGACACAATAGCCCTGAAGAAGAAAACATGCTAGAGGAATTTTTGGAAATGTCTCGATTTTATATGCAGTAACATAACATTAACACTAAGTAGACAACGATAAGTTAAGGGCATGATAACTGAGTAAACACAATGGCTAAAGTGCTAAGAGAAAAAATAAAATAAATAAATATGTTTATTTTAATTAAGCACAATTATTAAATGAAATAAATAGTATATTTAATTACATATGTTTAAACAAAAAGACGGAAAGAAATTAAAAAAAAAACAAACATATATGGGATGAAGGAACAACAAATAGCATCACAATAGACTTAAATACGAACATGAAAGAAAAGAAAATACAGTAAAAATTATAATGAAAAGGGGGATAATTTGAATAAAAATGTGAGATGCAACTAATATGCTATCTCTAGAAAACATGGCTTAAATATACAGGCATATGTATTAATTAAAATTAAAAGAATGGAAAAGAATGTGCCAGGCAAACATCAATCATAAGAAACTAAGAAGGGGTGCCTGGGTGGCTCACTCGGTTAGGTGACTGGCTATGGTTCGGGTCATGATCTCACAGTTCCTGAGCTCAAGAGAGAGTTCCAGAGTTCTCTCTCTCTGTCTCTCTAAAATAAAAACGTTAAAAAAAATTTTAAAAAGAAAGAAACGAAGCAAAAGAAAATTATAGACCAATATCACACATGAATACAAATATAAAAAATCCTTAACAAAATATTAACTAAGAGAGTGATATTTTAAAAGAATAATACATAATGACAAAGCGGGTTTTATTCAAGGATGCAAGGTCCATTTATCATTTGGAAATCAATCATAATACTGCCATAGTAACAAAATAAAGAGAAAAAAATCACATGGTAATGTCAATATAGAAAAAATTACTCAACAAAATCCAACAGTAATTTATGTTAAACACTTCAATAAACTGAGAAGAGAAAGAAACAGCCTCAGTCTGAAAAAGAACATCTATGATAAATGCATCTGGTATCATAATTAATGATGAAGTAGTCAAAATTTTGCTTCTCAGATTTAGGAAAAAGAAAGAATATCTTGTTTTCACACTTCTTTTAAGAATTATGCTGGGGCGCCTCGGTGGCTAAGTTGGTTAAGTGTCCGACTTCGGCTCAGGTCATGATCTCGCAATTTGTGAGTTCAAGCCCCACATAGGGCTCTGTGCTGATAGCTCAGAGCCTGCTGCCTGATTTGGATTCTGTGTCTCCCTCTCTCTCTCTGTCACTCCCCATTCCTGTTCTGTCCCTCAAAACTAAATAAACATAGGGGCGCCTGGGTGGCTCAGTAGGTTAAGTGCAGGACTTCAGCTCAGGTCATGATCTCACGGCTCATGGGTTCCAGCCCTGTATATAGGGCTTTGTGCTGACAGCTCAGAGTCTGGAGCCTGCTTACAATTCTGTCTCCATCTCTCTCTCTCTCTCTCTCTCTCTCTCTCTCTCTGCCCCTCCCCTGCTTGCACACTGTCTCTCTCTCTCTCTCTCTCTCTCTCTCAAATATAAATAAACATTAAACAAAACAAACATTAAAAAAAAAGCATTATGCTGAAAATCAAGGCAGTCCAACAAGTCAAGAAAAAGAAAAAGACATACATAAAGATCAAAAAAAAGAAGTTAAAAAAAACCCTAAGGATATTACAAACACTAGCATTAAATGAATACAGGATAATTATGGGACAAAAAATATAAAATAAATTGTGTATCTTCATATAGGAAAGAAAATATCGTACATAAAATTAAGAATAAGTTTTAAATAGTATTGAAAATTGAAAATGTTTACGAATGCAAAATATTTGCAAGAACTTTGAAAAGCACAAAAAATTACTGAAAATTTAAAGAAATCATAGCAAAGTGAAGAAATGTACAATGCTCATGGATTGGAAGATCAAATAATGTTGAAATGTTAATTCTCTCAATATTACAAAAGGATGTTTCTAATTTTTTAAATGAAAACTCAAAAGACCTAAGAATGGCCAAAACAATTTTGAAGCAGAAGAATCAAGTTAGGGGATATACACTTCTGAATTTCAGTAATAAAGTACAATAACTATGATCATATGGATCATATCCATAAGGATGGACATATAAGCCAGTAGAACATAATAGAGACTGCTGAAATATATTGATACACACATACATGGTCAACTGATTTTCAACAGACGTGCTAATATAATCCAGTGGATTAAAGATTGCTTTTCAATATATTTTTCTGGAACAACATATCCACCTAGAAACAATAAACTTTCACCCTTAACTCACAATATGAACAAAAATTAATTTGAAGTATACTTCTATATAAAAGTTCACAAATTAATGACCAAATACTTAAAAAGATGTTTTGCCAAACAAGATATTTGAAATAAACTCATAAAAGGTCATTCGATATCAATAGTATTGGTGTTGGTGTCGGTGAGGATAAGAAGCATCGAGAACGCTCATATGTTATTGGTGGGAATGTAAAATAGTACAGTGATTTTCGAATATTCTTTGGCATTTTCTTTAAAGGTTAGACATATGCTTGCCACGTGGCACATCTCCTAAGTATTTACCTAATAAAGGTAAAAACATATGGTGAAAGGATTCATATGCACAATATCTATATTAGCTCTATTAACACAACCAAAAAGTGAAATTTACCAAAAGGTCAATCAACAAGTGGATAAACAAATGCATTTGAATGTATACATAAGATGGAATTTACCTAGAAGTAAAAGGGAATGAACTCCTTCCTGGATAAATGTCAGAAACATGGTGAGTGAGAGAAGACAGATAGAATTGAGTACTTATTGTATGATTTCCCTTGTTGAAACTCTAAGGGAGAAAATAATTTGTCTGCAATGATGGAAAGCAGATCAGTTTTTGTTAAGCCATTGGTGAGTGGGAGGTGCCGAGTGAGGAAGAGTTACCAGGCACCTTGTTGGGGTGATTTAAATGCTCTTTATCCTCACTGTGATGGTTGTTTCACAGCAATATACCTTTGACAAAACTCATCAAACTGCCTTAAAAATAGTCTGGTTCACTGGGACTTCCCAGAGTCTATAAGATATTCTGGAATGGGTGCCAGTCCTGGATCCCAAGAGCTCAGGGTCACCCAAAGACCTGAATCTGTCCCTTCTTTGGGAGGTAAGCTGAATATGTATGCTAGCCTGGAGCCCAGTGAAGACCTCTCTGGCCCTTGTGGTGTTCTCTGAATTCTTGGGGAGCATATATGTGGGGTCTGGACTTGCCAGAGACTAGAGAAACCGAACTCCCGCAGCTGAGTCAGACAGCTGCCCTCCCTTCTCTGCCCAGTGCTCCTAGCATAGAGCACTTGATGCCTCAAGCAGGGAGGGGGTGGTCCCATCCCATGGCCTCCCTTTTCCCTCCCATCATCTAGGGATCCAAGACCCAATCCCAGGAAAGTGTAATTTTTTGTATATAAGTTATGTTTCAATGAAACTGACAAAAATAGCATACCATTTCATGCCCATCAAATTTCCAAGCACACTGGCAAGGATGTGAGGAAATTGGAAACCTTACACACTTCTAGCAAGGTTGTAAAATGGTACAACCAACACAGAAATTTCCCAATACCTAATATATCTAACTTTGTCACATCTTATGACCCAGCAATTCCATTTCTACTAATATAGTCTTGTGAATATCTCACTCATATTTTACCCAAGGAATAAAAATCAAGTATTTTCATTGAAGCATTCTAAGTACAAATAAATAACTGGGAATTTATCTGGTTTTCAATAGTGAAATGAGTAAATAAGTTATGGTATTTTCATATAAAGGAACACCACACAGTAGTTAAAATGAGTGCTCTAAATCTTTCAAAATGAATAGATCTTGGAAATATAGTATTGAGTATTAAAAAACACAGCATAAGGCACTAGATAAAATGAGGGCAGCAGAAAGAACCAGACAATCAAATAGAGTAAAGGGAATTCTGTTATAAATATAGGGCCATTATAATTTCTTTATATCAGGGTGATATCAATCCAAAAGAAAGGGAAAAAATTAATGTGGCAGAAACGAAAGTGAAGGGAGGGGCACTTTCAGGAGCTACATTCTTCAGTAGGGATTCGATGCACAAAAGGAGAGCGAGGATTTCATAAACTTTAATGGTGTTATTTGTTTTACGTTGTGCATATAAAACCTTTAAATTAGAAAAGAAATTAAAATTGAAAAAATGTAAAAATTAATGTTCAAGTAAGCAAATATCATTTTGGACGAAGATACATTGAAAATGAGAGACGGGACAAAAAATAGGATAGCTTATTGAGGGAGGTTTTTACTAGATATGGGTATTTGGATTTCACCAGTGCAGCAACAAAGAGACGCTGTAGATTACTGCCATTCTAAGGGCATTGCTTTTAGATATTCCCCTAGGTTATATCCTTCCAATTAAAATTCTTGCTGACTCGGGTTTATGAAAATACCTGAGGCAAAGCTTTTATAAACATAATCCATTTAAGACTAGGTTTTAATTCCTTTCCACATTGGTCTAAACTTGCATGATTTAAAATACAGAAAAATCAAGATTACTAGCTAATAGTTTTAGCTCTATGGGGATATGTGTGGTGAAATTAGGATAATCATTCTACTAGTACATTTAGATACTCAGCCTATTGATATGTGATTAAGGAAGAAAGCTTCACCCTCAATTAGTTCTTGGATACAACCTAATGTAGAGGCAGAAACATTGCTTAAGTAATTAGGAAAATCCAGTTGTACTTCTGGTCTCATATTATTCAATAAGCTTGTAGTAAAATTGGGGCACATACAAAGGAACTCCAGATATATTTATCCAAGAAGATAAAATGAAACAGTTATTTTAAACATCTAATAGGCCAGTGATCCACACATATATAAATATTTAGTATTTATGTAAAATAAAATATATATTTAAAATTCTTCCTTTAAACTTGGTGTTTATAATTTTTTACACAATAAATCCCAAAGGTTTGGAGAGGTAAGATTCATAGTTAAATATATGACCTTTTTTTTTTAATTTTTTAACTTTTTTTTTTTTTTTTTTTTTTTTGAGACAGAGAGAGACAGAGCATGAATGGGGGAGGGTCAGAGAGAGGGAGACACAGAATCTGAAACAGGCTCCAGGCTCTGAGCTGTCAGCACAGAGCCCGACGTGGGGCTCGAACTCATGGACCACGAGATCGTGACCTGAGCCGAAGTCGGCCGCTCAACCGACTGAGCCACCCAGGCGCCCCTTTTACCTATTTTTAATTCATTTCAAAACATATCAAAATATGCATTTACATGGAAAATTATGATAGTGCCGAAGAAACCATTACATGCTACAGAAATGGACTAATAATGCTTTTCTCAAGGGTTTCCAAAATGGTTATACGTGAGAAGGAAATAACTTTTTTTCGATAATACAGAGACCCCTATGAATCCATGTGAGCACCAAGCTTTGTCCATAAACTGATCCATTGTATCTTGCACACCTCTACATACTACTGTGGGTTTTTTTTTCATTATCTATGATAATACAAAATTAATACAATAACATTTAAAAATATTTTAAATACTGAGTAGGTTTTAATAAGTCGTTATCCCCAAAAACATAGCCTTAAGGTACGATTACTATCAAATGGAGGGTTTAAAAAACTCTTTTCAGTTTTATAATGGGGGTTGCAGCCCCTCTAAACCAACCACTGTAAATCAATTATTGTATCAGAATAAGACTGAGGACTGGTATTGTCTTCTCCCATAGGTGTATGACCACGTTAATGGACCATGTTTACTTTTCCATGACCAAATGGTCACCACTCCCAAATGTCTGTCAAATCCATGTCTCATGTTTCATTTCTCCTGGATCTTCCCTGAAAACCTTCTGTATATCTCACTCATGGATTCCACTTGCTTTGTGTTCCTCTCAGGCAACACACTCGTATCATACTGGGTTTGAACGACCAAACATTCCCAGATGAATCTAACGTAGTGATCCTCTATGGTCAGTAAAAAAAATCAAACACAAGGGTATTTAATATTTGGTATGATTTATCTTCTGTTTTGTTAGAATCATATTTTATGCTGTGTCTATAGGGTGTTTTTCAGCAAGCTTGACCTGCTTTATAAATATCTGATGGATTTAAAAAAATAACATCTGTCTTGGTGAGTGAGTGGTCTCTGTTAGTTATAGCCTACATTTATTCATTCATCCAAAACACATCCATTTTTTGATTCATTAACATGTTCCAAGGGTGGTCTGGGTATTAGGAATACAAAGTGAGTAAGATCGTTCCTGTCCTTATAAATAATGAAACACATAGTTTTGATATAGTTTGATAACTTGCATAAGGGAAATTTAAAAAAATACTTAGAGCACAGGGTACTTTCAAGATAGAGAAGAGACAGATTATAGGGTGAAGAAATGTTAGTCTTGTAGTAGAGAATTGGAGGAACAACACTGCAAGTAGACAGAAATAGTTTATGCAAAGGCACAGAGGATAAAAAGCAAATTATAGTAGTGCCACCCTATCCACAGACCCCCCAGAAGGTGCCTGAAACCACGGATAGAACAGAACCCTGGATATGCTGTGTTTTTTCCTCTGCATAAAGTTTAAATAATAAAGTTTAATGTATAAATTAGACACAGTAAGAGATTAACAACAATAACGAATAATAGAACAATTATAACAATATACTGTAATAAATATCATGTGAATGTGATCTCTCTCAAAATATCTTATTGCCCTGTACTCACCCTTTTCCTCTTTGTGTTACATGAGATGATAAAATGCCTATGTGATGAGGTCAAGTGAGATGAATTACAAAGCATAGGCTACTGTTGACCTTCTGATGATATGTCAGAGGGCAGACCATCTGCTCCCAGACCAAGGTTGACCATGGATAACTGAAACTGTAGAAAACAAAACCATGAATACTGTACAAGTACAGTAAAACCTTGGATCACAAGTGATTTGTTCTGTGAGTGTTCCACAAGACAAGCAAATATTTCCAATAAATTTTAACTTGAGAAACAAGTGATGTCTTTCAATATGAGGAGTATGTGATGCCAAACATCACATGATCACAACTGAGTCAATGGTCCTTAGTTCTTCTCTCTCTCTCTCTCTCTCTCTCTCTCACTCTCTCACTGTGGGACTGTGGGTGATCATCTCCCATGCTCAGATGCTTGGTCTCAGGCTGTGGTGTTTGACAGAAATCTGATTTTTCAAAACGTTGAAGGTGCCCACGAGTGACATTAGTGTATTTTTTGTCACTTTAAAGCACCTATGGACAATCCTGTGCCTTTCCATACAAGAGTAAGCTTAGGAATACTATGCCTCATTCTAGGTCATTGGATAGGTTCCTTGTTAAAGCTGTGTGAAAAGAAAAAGATTCCATTGAGACAATAGATAGCAGTGATCCCGTTATCAACAGTGAAAGTTGTCTGTCACAATAACCCTCCTTTCTCTTGTCTCCCTCACACCGGCCATGAATGTTTTCAAAGGTAAGTGCAGGTTAATATGTTTATTTTTCTTTATATTTTGTATTTTCTTTATTATTTTGTAATATATTACAGTATTGTAATCATTCTTATATGAATATTTGTGGGTTGTGGAGCAAATCTGAGTTTCTATTATTTCTTATGGGGAAATTCGTTTTGCTATACAAATGCTTTGGATTACAAGCATGTTTTCGGAATGAATTACGCTCCCAAATCAAGGTTTTACTGTACTTTGGTATAGCTAGAATGGGCAAGGGTGAGAACCTTACTGCAGCAGTCAATAACGCTAGAAAACTTGGCAAGGACCAGACACAGAAACCTTTTTATGCCATTATGAAAGTTGGATGTTATACTGATGGCAAGAAGGAACCGTTAAACAATTTTAAGTTGATGACTGACATGGTTAGATTTGTTTTCGTTTTGCCTTTTAAGAATATTCTGGTTGTGTTTTGAAATATGGATTTGAAAAAAAAAAGCTGAAGGCAGAGAGGCTGGTGAGGAAGCTACCATGGGAAACACATGAAAAATAATAAAACTCTACAATAAAATAGAGTCAGAGAGAACAGTGTTCACTGTTACTCAGCTGGATACTCAACTGGAGGCAGGAGCATTTACTGATGTGGGAAATATAAATTGGGGAGAAATTTGGTGGTAGACACGTTAATTTGAAGTGCCAGTGATAGCCTAAACGGACGGCATGATAAGCCGTTCAATAAGCAGATCTCAAGTCAGAGTAGGGAATACTCACCAGCTCAACCCCAATGTGCACTGGGCCATGTCTAACATAGTGTCACCAAGCTGGGAGGGGGGAATAAATCCAACTAGGCTATTTTGGCCTCCTCTCCATTCCAAGGGGGTGGTTTGCTGCTGCCAGAAGGGTCCACATTCCACTGACTTCTCAATGTTTCCATTTCTTTGCCAGCATAAATTTCTCTACCATAAATCATCAGTCAGATGAATTAATCACTAAGGCTGCTTCTTCCACTGCAGCATTACTCTTTCAGTTTTGGCAACCAAAGGAGCTGTTCCTGATAATGGCAACAAAGGGTAAGCATTTTAACCCTGTTTTCAAACACACATTTAATTTGAACAAAGGAAGAAACAGGTTTGCGGTTGATAATTTGTTTAGACAGCATTAGAAAATACATCAGAATAAGGGTGCTGGATTGTTTAAGTCTGAAATGGGTGGTGACCTGGATGTAAGTTTGAGCTAGAATCTCTTTGTTGGTATTTTAGGAGAGTGATAACCGTTTGATGTAGCTAGGGGATGATTTAATGCATCGCCAATGTATTTAACCCTAATGAAACCAACCTGTATTCACCCAGTATCCCATTATTAGGAAACTTTAGCAAAGATGAAATATTTCTCAGGGCGCTTGGGTGGCTCAGTAGGTTAAGTGTCAACTTGGGCTCAGGTCATGATCTCGTGGTTTGTGAGTTCGAGCCCCGCATCAGGCTCTGGGCTGATGGCTCAGACCCTGGAGCCTTCTTCAGATTCTGTGTCTTCCTCTCTCTCTGCCCCTCCCCTGCTTGTGCTTTCTCTAGCTCTCAAAAATAAATACACATTGGGGCACCTGGGTGGCGCAGTCGGTTGGGCGTCCGACTTCAGCCGGGTCACGATCTCGCGGTCCGTGAGTTCGAGCCCCGCGTCAGGCTCTGGGCTGATGGCTCAGAGCCTGGAGCCTGTTTCCGATTCTGTGTCTCCCTCTCTCTCTGCCCCTCCCCCGTTCATGCTCTGTCTCTCTCTGTCCCAAAAATAAATAAAAACCGTTGAAAAAAAAAAGAAAAAAAAAAAAATAAATAAATAAATAAATACACATTAAAATTTTTTTTAAGATGAAACATTTTTCTCTGAGGAGCTTTGATATTATAATAATTTTATGAGTACTGAATTGATCATCTTAACATATGGAAACCATCTTACTTATCTTTGACTCAACCTGAACTTCTAAACTATCTGGTCATAATATCGTCCCTTGTATATATTAGATACAGACTGAATCAAACCCAGCTCTCCCTGCCAAGTTTTCAAATCGTTTCCTGATCTGGCCTCACTCAGAGACAGATTTACCATGAAAGTAATGAAGTTTAATATCAAGGGCTCCCTGCTTGCACAGGGGGAAGAGCCCCCTAGCTCTGTGTTCATAGTATCATATATGAAATTGATAAAAATGAAGCAACTTTTTACATAGTTGCTCTGCCCTTTCCTCCCCTCCCTCCCATTTGTCACATTTGCCCTCATGGCAAGCAGTGTTGAAGTGACTAGGGATTTGGGGGATCCAGCTAAAGGGAAGGTGAGCCCATAGCAGGATATTTACTTTGTATTTAGTGGGGTGCCTCTGTGCAGTTCACGGTCACTATCATGCATATTTAAGTTATCGCCAGCCAACGAGGAAAGGAATGGTCTCCAGTATTGCTTCTGCCACCCACTGTACCAACACACCCAGTGTCATGAAAAGAAATTCAAGGTCAGGTGATATGTAGATGTCCTACAGTGCCTGCAGCCAAAATATGAGTGTAGTGGGGGAGAAACAAGGTTGAAATGTACCAAGGAACATTTTGTGTAGGATTTTGCAATCTTCCGTAATTTACAACTGTAAGCAGAGGATTTATTTCTCGTGAGCCCCTAATCTAACTCATCAATTATGCAAAAGAAAATAGCCAGGCTAGAAGAAAGGCAGAACTGTATCTTTCTACTCTTCTTACACAGAGTGATACTTCAAAATCAGTATCATGTGAAGAGGTGATTCTGGAGGATTACGCCAAATCATGCAGGAAAAAAAGAGGTCATAGCAGCACACCTGGCACTAAGTAACAAAACTATCATATCATTTTTCTGGATTTTCATTAGCTTTTCAGATTTGTGGTTTCTTGTACTTACTTTTCTTAATCCAGGTAAATATTTTTGTATTGCCAAATCAGACTCCTAGAATTCAGTTATCATACCTCACGAATAGTTTCAGAGATTGAGCATTTGTGAGGCAGGGACAAAGCAGAGAAACAGCCAAGACCTATAATGCAGCTCCCCAGGGACTTTCTTCTCCCATTTGGGTCCAAATTAATAAGGATATCAATAGGCAAAGTGTGTAGTCCCCTCACTTACAGAGAGACCCATTTTGATCCTAACACATCTCCATTTTATATATAAATAGTTACACAGTTCAGGAGACATTTTCCAGTAAATTCATAGACTCCAAGTTTATTTACTATCAGAGCTCTATAAAGTCAACTTCTCAGTGCACGTGATTAATATCTGCCCCCTTTCCCGTGACTTGTCACCCTCAGAATGCTTTTACTACATCACTACCACTTTATCATTGATTTTTCTGGCTTCTCCATTCCTATTCAAATTGCTTTGACATCACCCAAGACATGATCAGTATTTCTCACCTGAGACTTCTCTGACGTGGGTAGTATTCACTGCCACCTAGTAACAAGCTGACAACTGTTTTATAAGGGTCTACAACGAGCAGCTGCTTCAGACAGATTACAAATGCAAAACCCAGGATGTCTTTGCCATGTCTGATTTCTGACAAAGGCCCTGGCCTCTGTATGGTTCATACGTAGTTATGGTTCATATCAACTAAATGGGACTGCCTGCACCATTTTCTCTAATTATTTAATCTGTATTTCTGTTCAGGACCCTCTTCCTTCCTTTTCTTTCTTTCTTTCTTTCTTTCTTTCTTTCTTTCTTTCTTTCTTTCTTTCTTTCCTTCCTTCCTTCCTTCCTTCTTCCTTTCTTTCATAACCTATTCACTTTGTGAATAGGGGCCATTAGGATTCCTAGAAAGGAATATTATTTCATTAAAACCTGAATAGTCCTACTGGACTTCTAGTGTCTTTCTTATTGGCAGAGTCTGAGAACGTATTTGTCAGTTACAGGAATGTCCTTGGCTGTTCCAGCCTATGTGATTCCCAGGAATTTCACAGACTAAACCAAACCTTGACTTTCAGCTAGCTATGTCAGCCAGCCTCTGTTTGTTCTGCAGAGCCTCTTTATCTGAGACATCAGTGATAATCATGCCATCAAAGCAACGTACTAACTTGCTCTAATGGTTAGCAAGTTCAAGTTCTACCTCATTAAAGTGTGGCCATATGCCTGAGAATTCAAATTTCCCTGTATCAAAACAGCAAATGCATGCTGATTTCCATTCCACAAGACCACAAATTGTACCTGGCTGAACTCCAAAGCTGGTCTGAAAAGAATTCATCAGCCAAGTAGGTAACATCATACCAGTCCCCGCTGGTCCGCTGCCCCTCTTGGGTAGTCCCCACTGTATCAAGTACAGCTAAAGCAATCAAAGGAACCACATTGGCTAATGCTCAGTAGTCTAGTATTAACCTCTAAACACTATCTTCCCTAAGTACTGGCCAGACAGGACTATTAAAAAAGGGAGCTAGAGGAATTAAAACTCCCACCCCAACCATTTCTTGATGAGAGCAGCAATTTCATTTCTCTCTTGGAATTCTCTGTAGTTTAATGTTTATTGCTGAGGAAGGCTTGGTTCCAAAAATTCCCATTTACCATGGCCAATTGAAATCACATGAAAGATGGATTTAACAGATTTTTTTTTGTAAAGAGTAAACATGCCTGATTTGCACATAATACCCATGCTATGCATGCATTCAGGAAAAGGGAAAGAAATGACCCTTCTCCAGTCACATTTTCCAAATTATAATTCCACTCCACCTTGGTTCTCTCCAGCAACACCTCTCATCCTAACACCTCTAATGCCTTTCAGACCACAGTTCCTATACTCCCCATTCCCCCCAACATAGGAATTATTTTACGCTGGGCACCCATATCTAACATTCCTAAGAAAGCTTTGCTTACCGGCCCCAGGCCAGTTGACCTAATCATCGCATACAGTCTAAAATCCCTTGCCAGAGATTAAGCAAGCAGATCTTGGCCTTTCAGTCAATCTTTTCCAGATTTTATGGTTTAGACTTTAACTGAGGGATTAAATTCGTCCACGCAGGACAGCTAGAGGAAATTTACCACAGCCCTTTAAGAGGTAAGAGTGAAGTTGAGGAAGCTCTCTCACCTTCATCCACGAAACAGCTGGTTAGTCACAGACCATCCAGATGACTTTGCTCATAAAAGTCCTGTCACTTGAGAATCAGCCATAACCCAAATGGTCACTTAGCAGTATGGAGGGTCGGCAGCATGCCTCCTCATGCCAATAATTATTTTCCAGGCTTTTCTAATATTTTGTTTTTAATTGTCCTAATTCTTGAGCAGCAGGAATCCCCTCAGGATCCTACAGTTACTTGAACCTGGACTTTAGAAGCTTATATCATTTTTTGGTTCATCAACAGTCATAGTTGAGTTACTTCGCAAGGGAAAGTAACATCTCCCCTGATGATAGAAGACACGTGAGAAACTTTCTCGAACTGAAAAATCTAATCTTACTGATTTAATTTTTTCCCACTGCCATTTGCTCTCCTTTTACAAGTCTAGCTTTTATCAAGGCTGCTAACAATGGCCAGGAGTAGAATGCTTAATTAATTTGCCTTTTTTCCTGCTACTCCTTGTCTAGCCATTTAGTCGTCTATGCCAGATCTAGAAGGATTTCCTACAAATTCCACTGATAAGACTTATCCCAGTAATATACTTTGGGTTTTCAGCATTTCATGCAAAGGTCAGTAGTGGCTAACTTGCCATTAAGTGCTCATCATATTTTCCTCATTTTTTTTGCCAAAATTATACTAAACGGCTGTTGTGATTAGTGGATCTGAAACATAACATTGCTTAAACCACAAATCCAAAATCACATGAGGGATCACGTTGGAAAAGTAGACTCACATACACACACACCAGAGATATTACCCAGTATCAAGCTTTACTAATAGAAAATTCGAGTAATCATGAGGCTCAGGCAAAGCAACGAGGTCCAGCGACTCTGATAAGGTTCCCCACATGTGTCCTGGGCCTATATTTATATATGAGACCTCCAAGCGATGTAGATAGTCACACCCCTTACATAGAAGGAGGCATTCTTGGCATGAAAATGTCTCCATTTTATATTCAGATACCTACATAGTTACTGTGACATTTTCCCCAGAGCCATCTCATAAAACTCGAACTTCCATGTTTGTTGAGCACAAGCAATCCTAAAAAAACATCTTTCCTTTAGAAAAGAGTTCCAAACATAGTAACTCTCCTGTTAGCAAATACCACTGGTTTGCTTGCTAAGAGGCCTGCCATCAGAAAGTTGCCAGTGAAATCTGATGAAGTCACCATGTTTCTTTCCTGAAAGCAGCCCTTTGCCCTGGAAAAGGGGTAGAAGGCATTATAGACCTGCTGCTTACCATTTACCTGACAGTGCGTAAATTTGTATTTGTTATCATGAGGGGTCTTTTTTCTAAAAAAGGGGGGCTCCCAAATGATATCTTTCAAGACCCTTCAGAATAGGATCCATCCCTGACTGCTACATGCAAGACAAGAGTTAAAATGCATTCCCATCCTCTGCCTCAACTCTGTTCTAACATACCTTTCCTGCTGTTCCCATGCCCCACCCCCACCACGCGCACTTCGCCTCGCGCTCCCACGCACTGACTGCCTACAGTTGTCGATCTCCTTTCCTGGGGCAAGTCATTTGGAACTTAAAAACTTCAGTTTTCCTCCCAGTTTTAGCTACACAGACTGTACTTCTGCTGCCCCTTGCAAATGTATCCTTTCTTTGACATTTCATTGCTTATCCCAACTACTTGGAAATAACATTAACAAAAGCTACATCAATTGAGTGCCTCCTATTTTCCATTAATTTTCTAGGCAGTAACTTATAAGACTGCTCATAACCACACTGACCATACAAAACAACAATATTGTGCATTTTATAGTCACTTACCCCACATCATGCAATTAGCAGGTAGTATAGTCTAAATGCAGATCTTGCTTTTGTTTACCTTCAAAGTGCAGGGTCCTTTCACCATTCCAGGGTGTGTTGGCCTTATTCTGCTTCCCCGTTTTCTCTAAAGGCTTTATTTTAATGTCTCCTAACTTTCCTATTAAATTATAAGCATGTACTAGGCAGTACCATGCATTGTATTTTTTTTTAACGTTTATTTATTTTTGAGACAGAGAGAGACAGAGCATGAACGAGGGAGGGTCAGAGAGAGGGAGACACAGAATCTGAAACAGGCTCTAGGCTCTGAGCTGACTGTCAGCACAGAGCCCCACGCGGGGCTCGAACTCACGGACCGAGAGATCATATCCTGAGCCGAAGTCGGATGCCCAACCAACTGAGCCATCCAGGCGCCCTCCCTGCATTGTATTCTTAATATCACTCTTCACATCAGATAATGTCCTATCCACATTGTAATAATTTAGTAATTTTTATTGAACATATACACGAATAAATGAATTAGATAGTAAAAATAAAGGCCACATTTTTTGCTTATTTTTCAATCCCTGAAGAGCAATATGGTATAAATTTATGTATATAAATTTTTGCTGACTGATTAGATGTTCAGATTGATATATTATATAATTTGTATATTTATACATTATACATATTGTATATATTTTATACATTATACTATATATAGTATAATATATGTGTGTGTGTATATGTGTGTGTGTGTGTGTATATATATATATAATCATCTACTTCAGTAAACACCCAAAAATGCAGAGACTTGAAAAATATAGAAGTTTTATTTCTCTCTCTCATAAAGCACTGATCTAATAGGCTGCATTTTGCTATTGATCAACTAAGTCACCCATGGACCAAAGATATGGGCTAGGCTCTGCCTTCCTTAACATGAGGCTTTCACACTTACCATAGACATCACCATTCCAAACCAGGATTGAAGTAAAACAGTAACCCAGAGAAATAGACAGCTTTCAAACAAGCAGTGTAGAAGTTGAATACATTCATTCTTTTCCCATTCTGTTGGGAAAAACATAGATACTCCTATGACAAGAAGGGCGAACTGGAAAATGTAGCTCCTGCCATCGCTAGGTGACAGTAGGCTATAACTTGATCATTATGTATAGATTAGAATCGGCCAGGTTAAGCTCTCAGTGGCTTAAAAGAACACTTTTATTTCTTACCCATTCTCCACGTCCATCATGGGTCAACTGGGAGCTCTGCTCAATATTTTCTCTCTGTCCTTACTTTGAGATCCCCAATGCTTGTACAGTTGTTCCCTGGATCTATCCCAGATGCTGCAATAAGGACAAACATCTTAAGAGTCTTTCATTTATATGCTCTGGCCCCCTAGTGCTGAATCTCGCTTCCATTGATATTTCACCGGCAAAGAAAGAAAGAAAGAACAAACTGTTGGCCAGAACTAGTCTCAAGGTCTTTGTACCCTGAAGTTAGAGAGCTGTCAATATTCAGTAAGCAGCCATGATGTTCACCATGGTCTATAAAAGGTGAAAAATGGATTTGGTTTATAACTAACGATATTCAACACTGGCTGTCCCTGCCTCTGAAAGAGGGTAATCAATATAATCTTTTTAAAAGTCAGATGCAAATAATAGGCTTTCTCATTTTAGGATTCATATGATTTGAGGGGAGAGAATTTTCATATGGGATAGATGATAATTGCTGTTTTTTTACTCAATGTCGTATGAGCCCCAAGATTTTCACTGGGGGGGGGGGGGGGAGTGGTGGTAAACTTCCCCCGTATTGAACCATATGGGTTTGGATGAATCGAGTTCTTACTCAGATCCAACGGTGGACGTTTATTAGTCTAAATCACTCGGCATAACCTTATCCATTTGATCAAAGTGATTTGATTCAGAAGTGGGCATGCAACAACCAAGTGCAATTAGCATAAAATCCAGAATTTTAATTTTAAAGTTGAGGGGCAGACACACTCTTCAAGTGTGGACAAGAAAGACACAGCAAATGTCAGCAAATGGTAGCCCCCACCTTTTTTGAAGGGGGCCACCCACACGTGAAAATTATTATTTATTGACAATGTCCAGCTGCCAAATTAAATCAACGTCAAAGTTTTATTACTTGAAACCGTTCATGCTGACTATTCAGTTACAACATAAAGTCCTAAGCAATCAATTTGGCCTGTAAGGCTTTAGCAACTTGCATTGGTATAATCATAAGAAAATATGGGTTTGTAAGTCAAAACAGAGGAATGTCGCTTACAAAGAAGCACTGCCAGAGCTTCTCATAGGAACTGTGTTGAAAAATAATTTAATGAGGGGCGCCTGGATGGCTCAGTCGGTTAAGCATCCGACTTCGGCTCAGGTCACGATCTCCCGGTATGTGAGTTCGAGCCCAGCGTCGGGCTCTGTGCTGACTGCTCAGAGCCTGGAGCCTGTTTCAGATTCTGTGTCTCCCTCTCTCTCTGACCCTCCCCCGTTCATGCTCTGTCTCTCTCTCTCTCAAAAATAAATAAACGTTAATTTTTTTTTTTTTTTAAAAAAAGAAAAATAATTTAATGAAATAAACCAACCCACAACTTTTAACCCGTATCTCTGTGTTTCGCCAAGTTTTCCTACAGAGAGCTAAGCGACTCTACCCATTACAGAGGAGAGTGTTTGGAATTCTTGAGATAATCTGAGACAGAGATAACATAAAGAAATAGAACATAGCAATAGAAAAATAAAAGCTGGCAAAAATTGCAGATTCTTTACTGTAAACAGCTGACCCCTCCATGAATATTATCCAATAAAGTCCTCTAAGCTGATGAATGTTTCATAGCGGAGATTTATTTTTGTAAAAGAGTTCTCACCTTGGGGTTTAGGTAGTGTAGAAGCAAAGCTCCACAGAGAGAAGCCAGAGCCCAGGAGGCAGAGAAGGCCAAGGGAACGTAACTGCACCTCAACCCTAAGAATTAGCAAAAGTTTGCATGAGGACTTTGGACTGAGGCATAATGAAATTTGGAAAGAGAAAAGATTGGGTGCTCCAAGAAATTAAAACCTCAAGAAAACATTGAGATTACTTGGCAAGTTACATGAGTAGAATGATTTTACTTTCTCTGCGTTCTTCGTTCCCAGAATCAACGCAAGGGAGCAAATACGTTTCTCCCACTGAAGAGCATTAAAATCGACAGTGACTGTTAATAAAGCCAAACACATCCACAGTGTGTACATGCAGAAGAAGTGGTCCAAAGTATGCTTTCAGTGAGCAAGGCCAGGAGTCAGGAGTCTTAAATCCTCTCCAGATGTGCCATTTATTAGCACAGGGAATCTTCCTGGGCCTTACGTGTGAGGGCATGGCATAAGGTTGCCTTTGGTTCTATGAATCCATGAAAATAAATAACTTGAATATGTGACATTTAATATTTATCTCATGCCCTGCTACCTGTGCCGGTTAGTCTGCTAGCCTGTGACAATGCACTATTAACCTCCTTGTATAGAGCATTCAACTTTCAAATCCCTTTTCCATACACCTGGTATTTTCCTTGCAAAAAATCTTGTGCAATAGGATGTCCAGTTAATATTATGCCCATTTCACTGAGAAGGAAACTGAGCTAGAGAGAGGGCAAGGGATTTGTCCATTGTCGGGTCATCAGTACACGGCTGAGCCAAACCGAGAAAGCAAGGCTTTTTATTCCGACTTAGGATGTTGGACCAAACAACAAAGTAGCAGAATGCTTTTTATTGCCCCAGAAAGAAGAATGGGTGGTAGAGAGAATAAATGCCCTGTGATGCTATGGACCAAAATGGAATTACCCTGGTGAAGCAAAAATGCTTAAAAGGAGAATAATTTTTTCCAGGTAGACAAGTTTGCGATACATATACGCCAGCCTTTTTATGAAGGAATAATATCTCAGGTCTGACTGAAGTAAACCATAGTCATGAATTACAGTACCTGAACTTCAGTGAATTTTTTAAAATATCACCAACCGCAGATTAATCCCCAAGGTCAACAGACACCATTTGTAACATAGGAGGACAGCCCAGAGACAGATGACTGAAGAGAGCAAGCCCTTCAAGCCTGTGAGTGGTGACAGGTGAGGTGCCACGGGGATCAATATGAAGACCACTCTGGCTCACTTTTTATTTCAAAGACTGGGGAAAAAGTGAGCAGGAAAAACGATGAAGTTTGCAAATGCTCAAAAAGAAAAGGAAAGAAAATCCCAACGAGAGAGATAAGCTAAGAGAGCATAACTGAATTCAGAATAACTTGGGCAGAATTGGAGCCCAGAGAAATAATTTACAGACTAATGTAACTCAGCATGAGTAAATAAATATGAAAGGATAAGGCTAGGGACAAATACAGCATAAGAAGCAAGACGCAGCAATTGTGAGCAGAGTCCGTATCCTCTTGAGGTTTACAGGTACCCCCCGGCAGAGCACTGGAGTAAATAATCCGGGCGCTGGATCACTGCCTGTGACGCCTGCAGCATTGATGCGTCAATCTGGACTGTTTGGGATGCAGAGTAAAGAGGGGGCGTGGTTCTGTAACTGTTGCATATTCCAGAAGTTGCCTGTTTTATTTTTGCCGGATTTTCATTTTTGCCTGCTATCACCTTCCACGTGTAAAATATTTTTCATTTTATGAAAGTCACAATTAAAATCTAAGGAAATTAGAACTTATCAAGTCGAGCAGCTTCGCTTTATATGTGGAGGAGATTAAGGCTCCACGTCAGTTCTCGGTAAATTTCGGAGATGGATTATATAGTTACCTTGGTCCCATCAGTATCTCTGAAACATTCAAGAATACATGAATATCACTCCACATGTCTGTCTAGGTCTATAACCTAGTTGTATAAAGCAGTAACGAGAAAATACCTTCTACGATACAGATGTCTAATCCATGCTACAGGGATTCTTAGATTTATTCCAAGTATCCATAATACAAATTCTATGTCTGCATTCTTAACTATAATGAACATTATTTTTGTACCTATATTCGGTAAATGGAATTAACATTTCAACAGGAATTAGAAATGTCAGATTTAATAGCTTCCTTAAGAATACACTACTTGCTATAATTCCAAAATTCCCTTACAGTTTATCACGGCACTTGTTACAACCACGCTATGTCTAATCCTATTTCTGGGTCAAAGCTAGTTCTGCTAAATAAAAAGAAAATCACATTTTGTCCCTTTAAATAAGGAAGGGGACAGCAATCCTTAGAGGTGACTCCAGCTTTAGCAGAAATGCAAAGGCACTGAGAAAATAGCTCTATTTTATCCATGTGACAGCAGCATCTCCTAAAGAGGCATTTGGGGTAAAAGGACAATGGAAAGTAGAAGCATGGGGGGGGGGGGGGGGGAGCTTTTGAAAAGGATGCGGACGACGAGATTGGGCATCGTTGGAAATCTCCGTAAAGAGCAAGGCTTAGCTAACATTGCTTGCCTTCCACTCTCTCCTCTGCCTTCCAAGTCCATCAAGTAGTCTTACAGCCAGCCACGTGTGGAATATCTGACCACAGTAGGAGACCAGTATCAGCAAGCCTGAGCCAGAGACAGTACCCCACTGCCCCCTAAGAGGGCAGCCTCTACTCAGCTCATATGGCAATGGGGACCTCACATGGCCAAGCCTTAAGCTTCATTTTTCAAAGAAAAATATGAATTCTTTATGTAACATATATAATTTTTAAGACATCAGCAATCAATTCAGTCTTGTTTTTAAGGTACGGTATTGGCCAAACAGCATGTATCCTCAAGCCATTTGTGGCCCACAGGCAACCATTTGGGAGTGTATCTTGGCCCAAATTCTAACTTGTAATATAAAAAATACATCTATTCCAAGCCAGGATGTGTTAAGAGAATCTGTTTGTTTTTTTTTTTTAATAGATCTTATGATGACCTTCGAGGAGCCATACACCCTATGGTGTTTGTAGGATACATTGTTTCCCAAAACTATTATAATGAAAGCAAGTTGAATTTTTGTATGATTCATCATTACAATTTGTAATGAAAGAGTGACATAAGGACTATAATCATCCAGATCACCTGACACCTGTTTCAGTTTTTACTTCCACACATAAAAGGAAGGAAATTAGATTTAGATTTTTAAGCCAAATGAACACTCTACTAAAAGCAACCGAAAGATATCTTAAGTACATTCATTCTCAAAACAAAACATTGGCCACTATAAATTATCAAATTCAACTTGAGTACCAAATCATCAAATAGAATGAAATCATAATGTATAAAGCCAATGTTCATAATGATGCCATTATTCTCTTTTTAATATTAGATCTTATAGGCTGACGGGCAAGGAAAAGCAAAGCATTGAGGTGAAGTGTTACCAGCCAAGAAGGATGAACCTTAAGTAAACAAAATTTCTGTCGCTAAAATACAAAAGACTTACTTATAAATATTTGAGAGCTTAGTTGGAATAACATCGCTCCATCTGGCACTTGGTTTATTAATCAATGCATGAATTAAAATCAACTCTGGAGAGCTAGTTCTTATTTCATTTCATTGTATCGTTATTGTTTTTACCCTCTTCCTCCATTTCTTACATGCTCACTAAGTCAAAGGGAAATATTTAAGTGTAGAATGTTTATTTTTTTCCGTTCTTGGAATGTCTCTTTTAAAAAAGGATGACAGTAAAGTTTAAAGAATAAGGGAGAGAATGACAATAATTTGTCATTATCTAATTTTTTTAATGTTCATTTATTTTTGAGAGAGAGAGCACACGCGGGAGGGAGGCAGAGAGAGAGAGGAAGACACAGAATCTGAAACAGGCTCCGGGCTCTGACCTGTCACAACATAGATCCCAACACGAGGCTCAAACTCACCAGCCATGAGATCATGACCTGAGCTGAAGTTGGACGCTTAACTGACTGAGCCACCCAGGTGCCCTGATTTGTGCAACTTTTGAGTCAAACCATTAAAACTGAGTGTGCACTCCTCTCTTATCTTTTCACCATTTCATTCGGTAGAATGCAGACAAGGTGATGGGCCATCTTGAACTATGTGATAAAAGGCAATACCCTAGAAATGCTGTAGTAATTACTGATGTGGAATGAACCTGAATCCATGATATGATGTCATTTTTATACCACCCATCATTGCCTACTTATAGCTAGACCACATATGGAAGAGATCATTCAGTGTAAATTTAGGCCTGTAGTATAGTAACTGAATACCCTAACAAACACAAAATTTAGTTATAAAAAAACCAATCTGATTTGAATCATCATCTGAAGTCAAGTGCAACAATAGAAACTGCAAAAAAGGAAAACTAGTGCCCTTATTATGCCATGGGGAAGCATTTTGGGCAATTATCTGCAATTGTTGGGGAGCAGACCATGTCTCTGAGCTTGGAGAAACTATGTGGGAAAATCACAAAATTGGTATATATTCGTTATTTCTTGGTGCCTTCAACAAAGTTGAACAAGAATGACTAAGATTAACTGCTACCAACTGTGTAGGCTGAAAATGAAGGGAATTTGACTCTTTTCTAGAGATTTTCTCAATCTGCAGTCTAAAATTTAAGGTGACTAAGAATCTGGTCATCTGATGTCTTGTAGAATTAATAAATCCCATTGAGATGACTTTAAAAAGTCACTCTGCAAATATGGTTTTAGCAAGAGATAAGTCTGTGGCCCAGAGGATTTCTCCCACGCAGGCAAAAAAGCAATGTGAACCCATAAAACACCTAAACATCAGATTACGATAACTTCCTTATCACCTCAGTCTATTTTCAGATAGCTAATTCTCTCTTTATGTTCACTTTGGGTGTGACTTGTGTAGATTAATTGACAAGGAAGAACCTTCCAGTCAACAATATCTGGGATCACAGAGAACAATAGAGGAAAATAGATTCTTCCAGGGAGCAAACCAGGGGATGGCCTAACCAAGGCATTTACTCAACTACTCACTCAAGACTTGTCTATTCCTGTCCAATAGTCCATGATATTTTATATGGATCATTGATTGCTGGCATTTTCCATTCTTGCCTTTTCCAAGTAGTAGTTTACCATGTGGTTTTCCTATTCTATCATCATTATATATTGGGTGTGTTGGGGGGCAGATAAGTATCATTTAATTTAGAGGGGATACACTTGGAGGACCATGTCTCTCAAATATCCAAGACTTTTAGTTGAAGATGGCAGAAATTTGGATTGTCTTTCTTGGGGAGTAGTGACTGTGTTCTTTACATGGGAAGAAAAGAATGTATTGTTATTTGTGTGGTCAAAAAGATGCATTATGGTAAAGACTATTTGACTCCAAATACCTATCCTTTCCTTATCTGAGGATAATGGATAATTAGATTTATTACTAGATTATTAATAGACTTTTAGCTGAGCAAGAGTGGCCATAATTTAGACTATATTTCTCAACTTTCTCAGTGTCCCCAATATCATTATGACAAAGCCTTGGTCAAAGATATATGAGAAAAAAGTAACATGAACTCTTCAAAAAGCTAAACATGAGTTTACCATATGGCCAAGCAATTCCACTCCTCTGTCCGTATCTGAGAGAATTGAAAACATGTCCACAAAAAGCTGCACATGTTTGTCCAAAGCAACATTATTCATAATAGCCAAAAAGTGAAAGCAATCCAATGCCCATCGGCTGATGAATGGATAAATAAAATGCAGGCACTTCCATATAATGAAATATTATTCTGCAATAAAAAGAAATAAGGTCCTGATACATACTACAACATAGATGAACCTTGAAAATATTAGGCTGAGTGAAAGAAAGAAGTCACAAAAGGCCGTGTACTGTAGAAGTCCATTTGTATGAAATGTCCAAGGTAAGCAAACCTATAGAAAAAGAAAGTAAATTTATCAATCTTCGAGCTATTAAAAAAAAAATCAGAAGACAAAGACATAAAAGCAATAATTTGGTTGCCAGGGGACAGAGGTAATCGTTTTGGGTGGGCGATGACAGAAATAGAGTGGTGATGATGCACAACTCTGTACGTATACCGAAAACCACTTTATGATACATTTTACAATTTTTAAAAGTAAGTTTTATGTTATGTGAATTGTATCTCAATTAAAAAAAGAGAGAAATACAGGCAACTTCCAGGTGTTGCAAAGAAGGGGCGTGCCCTCTGTTTCTCTTTCCTTCAGCATCCTGGATGGAAGGTAAACCTGGCGGCAGGTTTTGTCTTTGTTCTGAAAATGAAGACAACTCACTAAGCAGCTTTATGTCTGATACCACAGAGTTGACCGAGCAATCCTAGATAGCTTCTTCCTAGACGGTCAGGTGGAAGATCATTAAAATTCAGTTTGGCATAGTAACCTTTTGTTATTTAGGGTGTCTGTTACAGGACACAAACCTTTATTGTAATTTAAGAATTAAGAGGAAATTACATAACCTTCAGAATTGCTGGTAACTTATTGTTATTATCTTTTAAGTTCTGTCCAACCATCCATACAGAGGTTGAGATTCTAAATGGAAAGCACTTCAAGAGAGGCAGAGTAGTGCTGTGTCCGGGTACGTAAGCTTTCGTGTCAGACAACGTTACACTTGAGCCCGCCTCGGACACTTACTCCCCATAAGACTAAGTTAGTAAATCCCCCCGCCACTTTTTTCTCACCTGGACAATGAAAATAATGATAGTATCAGCTTTATGCCTAACATAGGGCAAGGGTTCCATAAATGGTGGATTTTTACAAACAGCACTCACACGGGGTATTGCTCGAAGCTTTGACTTGTCTTGCTGTATGCAAATCTTTCCCCAGGGAAATTGTTACTTTGATTTCTTTATCTTCTGTTTTTCAAATTCTCTATAGCTCTAAAATTGACGGCTGACCATAAAATGAAAAATCGCTTTTTGATTAATGTTCAATAGGCCTGATTAGGAAATGAATAGTGGTCAACAGTTATGATTTGCTATGGCTAATAGTGACTAAATGAGCAGGCAGGATAAATCAGATGTATTTGTAATGAGGTATTTTTAAAATATTTTTTAAATGCTTTTATTTATTCTTGAGTGACAGAGCACAAGTGGAGGAGGGGCAGAGAGAGAGGGAGACACAAAATCCAAAGTAGGCTCCAGGCTCTTAGCGGTCAGCAGAGAGCTCGACGCAGGGCTCAAACTCATGAACCGCGAGATCATGACCTGAGCTGAAATCGGACACTTAACCGACTGAGCCACCCAGGCGCCCCACAATGAGCTATTTTTTAAAGCAATTCAAATTATGCGGACTTTTATTTACACCCTCTGGGAAGAACAGTGCTCTTGAAAAGTTGTTATTCATGCCCATGAGACATGCAGAAACCAATGGCAGTCTCCAAAAACCTGTGTCATTCAGCCTGATGCACGATGCCAAGTAGAAGTTGGCAGTCAGGGGGGAAAAGTGCTAAATTATGGTACTGTCTGACACTTTTAAATGAACCTTAAATGAACAATTCATCTCTAAGCTCAATATGCTGTAAGCATGTTACAAAATGAAACCTAAGGATGTATTTTCTAATGAAGAGATTTTCCTAGCTCAGATAATAAAAATTATTTCAAGTATGCATTATACTAATGTATAAGCTCAACATCATATGAGGCACTGATTATTCAGACTGAATACTGTCCATCCTAATTCATTACAATATTGTTAAATTTATGTGTCTGAGGGTTCTGACTTCAAGATTTGGATTGCTATACATTATTTTTTGCATAAATATCATAAATTGTACTACCTATCCTATTGAGGAAGGAAGACTAGTGGAGTATAACCAGAAAACAAATTCAGGTGGTATCCCCATTTCCTCACCCTCTGAATGAAGACTAAGGTAGGTACACGGTGCTTTAAGTCACTGTGATTAGAATGTTCAAGTCAGTGTAATAACTAATAAATTGCAACTTCATTTAAACACGTCACGTGTTCATGATGAGGAAAAGAAGAACAGATTCCGTTAATTTGTCCTTCTTACTCCTTTCTCAGCTTGTATGAATGTTGGCTCCTTAACCCTTCAGGAAGGGAAAGTGGGAAGGAAGAGAGAGAAGCCGGAAAAATGGTGAGCATTTCTCATTCAGTTTATTTGGATGTTAGCGTGGTCTACACTGGTGCCCTCTAGACCTCTAGGTTTCAAGACATGCTTCTCCTCTGGGAGATCAGTCATTTGGAATCTTCTTGAGCCGTGCAAGTGTGTATTTGTTCCAGTTGGCCACATGCACATACCTTCTCAGAGCCTAGATATCTGATGGTCCTTTTAATTTTCTTTTCTTTTTTTTTTTTTTTTTTTTTTTAGCTGAGGACTTTTGCTTCTCAAGGCTCTCCCCTTATAGAGAAAATAAGACAATTCTACTCCACGTTTTTCGCATATATGGCCCTCATCGAGTGCATAGGAAAGACCAAAGAATCCTTTGCACCATCACACTCTAGATTAACAGAAAACTCTTTCCTTCTGCCATCAGAACAACTAACCAATCATAACTTTTCACCCTTCAGATTTCTGAGACATGAATGAGACATCAGTTTAGTGTGTCCTCCAAGCTCCAGGGACATGCATCAAACTTTCTGAGCGGCCTCATTAAGTCCCTCTCCTTAGTCTGCCGGTGAAGGGGTCTGACACTCAGCACACAGACAGAGTTCTCCAAAGTCTTCTTCAAATTCCTGGGCTTTTTCTCCAGATTATTGCATAGGCCGTACGTCGGTGTTCAGCTGTGATAGCACGACCAGTTAGGAAACCTCTTGGAAAGTTCTGCAGGGGGCTGTGCCCCTCACTTTGAAATGCATCAGCTGTTGCCTGGAGACCTCCACTGAAACTATGACTAAGACACATCCGGTTCAACATTATTCATGTAAACACTCCCCCCCCCACTTTCAATGTTATTACTTTTATGTCATCGGTCCAATTTGTTTTCTTGGTTAGACTTTGGATACTAGGAGACAAACTGGTACTACCCACACTACCTTTATAGGTAGTTAGAAGATAGGATAGTGTTGAGAAGTAGGGCATATGTTGGTGAAATAGAGCCTTGGTATCATTGTTGTTCTTCGTGGAAAATATATTGTACTAGTCATCTTGGGCTGACATAAAAACATACCACCTGGGCACCTGTGTGGCTCAGTCGGTTAAGCGTCTGACACTTGATTTTGGCTCAGGTCATGAGCCCAGGGTCCTGGGATGGAGCCCTGCATCTGACTCCATACTTACATTGCAAAGCCTGCTTGGGACTCTCTCCCTCTCTCTCTGACCCTCCCCCATGCTCGCTCTCTTTCTCTCTTTCTGTCTCTCTCAATAAATAAATAAACTTAAAAAAAAAAAAAAAAAAGCACCACAGATTGGATGGCTTAACCAACAGAAACTTATTTTCTCACAATTCTGGAGGCTGGAAGCCTGAGATCAAGCTGTTGGCAGGGCTGGGTTCAGTGGAGGCCTTTCTCCTTGGCTGGTAGACATTTGTTTTCTCCCTGGGTCTTCCTATGGTCTTTCCTCTGGGCCTATTTCCAAACTTCCTCTTCTTATGGTCAGATTGGATTACAGCCTACCCTAATGACTTTGTGTTAACTTAATTACCCTTTTAAAGACGCTAGTTCCAAATACGGTTACATTTTGAGGTACTGGGGGTTAAGGCTTCAACACAACAGTTTTTAGGGGACGCAACTCAGCCCATAACTAACGGCAGAATAGCCCTCGTTTAACTGAGATTGTTTGCTATTTAGAACTTCATAGGAGCGCCTGTGTGGCTCAGTCGGTTAAGCGTTGGACTTTGGCTTAGGTCATGATCACACCATTCATGGGTCCGAGTCCTGTGTTTGGCTATGCGCTGACAGCTCAGCAGCTCCAGAGACTGGAGTCTGCTTCTGATTCTGTCTCCTTTTCTCTCTGCCCCTCTACTGCTTGTGCTCTGTCAATCTCTCTCAAAAATAAATAAACATTAAAAACATTTTAATAAATAAAATTATTGCATGGTATAAAATATTTAAAAACAATTTGAAATACAAGCTATGCAAAAACTACACAATAAAAAAATACTTGAGACAGGACGCCTTAGTTGGTATTACAGGCGTATTTACTGCCCTCTGGTGGCTATTGTCCTAACAGCAGAACCGTTACTAAAAGAAATGTATAAAAAAATTAAACCATGGTCTTTTAAGCAAATATTATCAATCAGAGGAATCATTAGATATAAGCAAGTATACCCTTCCATTTGATCCTGAGAAACTAAAAAGTTTTACTTTATAAAACCATAGTAATAGAAATGTGTATGTTTATAAACTTCAAGCCTACAAAACTTTCAAAATAGAGTCAGGAAACCTTCACAGGACTGTTTTTCTCTCATCTGAACACTTTCCCAACTGAAATTTGGGGGGTGGGGGGCAGAGACTGAATTAGATCAGTGTTTTCGTAAGGGTTGTTTTCTGTACACATCTAGCCAAAGTTACGTGGTGGCTTTTAAGGATCCATGACAGTTTCACTTTACATCATCATTATCATCTTTTCTCAAGTATACATCTAGCCTAGTTTCAGCCCAATAGTAATTCACAATGTTTCCATAAAATGTTTATATTAGTTTCAATGTCCCAAACTTGAGGAGATACAAAAAAATACTTAAAACATGACTTTGTGTTTTCAGTTAAGGCAAATCCATCAGTCTTGGTAATTTTTAGAAATAGAAAAACTATAGACAGATACATAGAATACTGGATTTAACAGCTAACTTAGTTTTAACTAATTCTAAAAAGCATCTTTTAAAAATTATTGAAGTTAAATATCAGGAAGAAGCTGAAATATTCTAGGGAACTTTCTTTCATTAATATAAAGAAATCTGTATCTTGCAATTTCTAATCAAGTACTTTCTTTTATGAATTTTAAATATTACTTCATAATGATGTCACTTTGTAGAACCAAAGAGAATATATTTTGGTGGAGATAGTTTTAAAATATTTTATACTGTTGGCATGGTTTAAATGAACACCTCCTAAAAGTTAAGAGACATGTACTAAATAATCTGGCCAGGGTTTCAAAACCTGGTCTTTGTTTTTAAACTAAGAAGATTTTGATTTTTTCCTGTTTCCAATATAAAAGCCAATTCACATATTTTTTTTCCTTTTAAATATTCATTTATTTTTGAGACAGAGGGAGAGACCAAGGCAGGGGAGGGACAGAGGGAGAGGGAGACAGAATCCCTGGCAGGCTCCAGGCTCCTAGCTGTCAGCACAGAGCTTGACCTGGGGGTCCAACTCAGAAACATGAGATCATGACCTGAGCCAAAGTCAGATGCTTAATGGACTGAGCCACACTGGTGTCCCCACATACTTTTTAAATGACATTTTCACACAGACCATATTGAAAGCAACAATGTTTACCATAATTGTTCAGTTCTCCTGTATGCAGTTTAAATAATTTCTTCAATGTCTTTTTGTAATGTAAATTACTGTTATTATAATGCCAATTTAAAAGGTACCACCACAAACCTGGTAAGTTTTTAAAGTTCTTACACATTTATAAAACCTTTTAATAATAAAAAATAAATAAATGAGTACAACCTACAAAACTAATTCAAATGAACAAAATTAATTTCACAATGATCACTAAATTGTGGTTGTAAATTAACTCTATTAAGAGGGAGGTTCTTTGAAAGGTAGCTGGTTTACTCCACTGTGAGTTGGGTAAGGACTCAATTCTCTCACTTCCCCTACCCTATTCAACGAGGAAACTTTGTTTCATGTTAAAAATCTTAACATCCCTTAAAACTTTGTTGACAGATCCTTTGATTTATCCGTATTCAGAGTTTCTTATCCTCTTCTCTGAACTATTATCTGACCTATCATATCTCCACCAAGGAGAATCTGATCAAGTAATGAATTAATTGGAATGCCGTCTCCATGTGGACCAATCTGTATGTTTATGCTGCTGCCATGGTTGGCTTCTTACTCAAATTATAAATTCGATAGTGCAAATCAATTTAGCATGCCTCATGACCATTTGCCGGTATATATCTTGCCTGTAGCAGTTTTAAAACATGCCCACAAATCCTTTGACAACTCATTCCTCCGTTCAGATGTGGTGTCTACATCCCCTCCCTCTGAATCTAGGCCAGACTTCGTGACTCAATAGTATAAAATCAGAGCTTAGCGGAAGTAACACTGTAAAACTTCTAAAGCTGGTTCATAAAAGATGCTGCTACTTTTCTTCTCTGCTTCCCGGACCCTTCGTGCTTGGAGCAATGAGCCCCCCTCAGAAGAACTTCCCTGATGCCTCCACGCTGCAAAGAAGTCCAATCCACCAGAGACACCGTGGGTTAAGTGCTTTGGTTGAAAGATCCAGCTGCTTGCTGTGTGTATTCACATTACCTTTTGTGCATCAGATTTCACTTTGGAGTCACATAGCTTAGTCTTGTATTGTATCCTTCCCGTGTTGCTCAATGTAATTTCTGAGGTCTTCTCAGGAAAAAATAGTTGACAACAGAAGAACAGTATTTCTAAAATTCCAATACGGCTAATTATTCATAGAATAAGTTCAGGAGTGTTAACAAAACACAATCTGGTAAAAACATTGCCCAGGGGCCCTTCACACCCTCCCGAGGACAACTTGAAGAATCCAAACAAAAATCTTTTAAAAGGCTGATACTCTGTTGTGTGTTGTGTTTAATGCTAAATATGTATCTTTATCTAAAAAGGATTAGAGACCGAAGGGACATTTTTTTTTGTTGTTTGATACATTTGACATGCGTTATTAACTGAGTCATTTGGGTTTCTGTGTGTTTAGTTACTCACCAAAGAAAACTTCTTGTGGGAATTACTGTATCTGAACAGCTGTAATTTGCCTGAATGAAAAAGAAGATACAGTAAAACCTTGGATTGCGAGTAACTTGTTCCACAAGTGTTCCGCAAGACAAGCAAACATTTCTAATAAATTTTAACTTGATAAATGAGTGATGTCTCGCAGTATGAGGAGTATGTGATGCCGAGCATCACATGATCCCAACTGAGCCCCTGCATCTTGAAATTGGCTTTGATATACAAATCCTTTGGATTGTAAGCATGTTTCCAGAACGAATTATGCTCACAAACCAACATTTTAACTGTAAATGGAAAGAGGTAACCATTCCACCTTCCCAGATCACTTAAACCCAGGTAGTTAAAAATCATTAAGCAGGCTTTGGTTTTAATACTCAATGAGAATAGAACGTTGGAATAAGCAAATCATTCTCCCCTACAATTACGAGAGAAAATATTCTGAATCACTTTTGACACTTGGTCCCTCCTTTTTAAACTTCCAAAATTATGATTGTAGGCACTCTGCCTTTCTTCAGGTGGCCGAAATTCCAAAAAGGAAGACGAAAATATGATTACTCTTCTTGAAGTAAGGAGATGCTAGCTGGTTATCATGGAAAACACCTTTCCTCTGTTTTATTCTTTTCATCATCCAGCCGTCCAACCGATCTGTCCTTAAAGTACGCGGATTATGTATTACATAGAGAAATATAGTAAAACTATAGAGCCATCTGTAAATAAATCTATTCCTAAAAGCTTTGCTTCTTTGGGATTGCTCTAAACAGTCCTCCAGTGGCACTGGTAACTCCAAGCATGATAGAGACAACCAATATCCTAAACCACAGGTCAGCCCACAGGGTGCCGGCGTGCAGGTTGACTGTTAGGCTTCTGTGTGAGCGTATATGTGTTTAAACAAGCATCAGTCAATCCCTTGAACTCTCCTTCCAATGTGTTATCTGCTCAGTGTGAACATGATCATGAGAAGAAATATTTCTAATATTTTGTTGTTTTTCATGAGCAAAAATTGAATACAAACCACAAGGACAAGCAAACGTTATTCAACAGTTATTTACTTATATCACATATGTGCTTTTCTTACCTTGGCCTAAGTATTTTATTTTTTATTTTTTTTAATTTTTTTAACCTTTATTTATTTTTGAGACAGAGCATGAACGGGGGAGGGTCAGAGAGAGGGAGACACAGTATCCGAAACAGGCCCGAGGCTCCGAGCTGTCAGCACAGAGCCCGATGCGGGGCTCGAACTCACGGACCGCGAGATCACGACCTGAGCTGAAGTCGGACGCCCAACCGACTGAGCCACCCAGGCGCCCCATTGGCCTAAGTATTTTAGATAGAGGTCAGTCAATACTGAAAACCCCAATTTTGCAGATGAAGAAAGTGAGCTTCACTGAGATTACGGGATTCGTCTTAACATAAAAACGATGTGGTCCAACCAAACGAAGGGTTTGAACCTTGCTCTTTCTGATCTCAGTGTCCGATTATACTACAAATTAATTTTAATTTGCAGTAATGAGCATAGTGAGATCCTTTTGTTTCAGTCAACAAAAATGTAACAAAATCTCTGAAGAAACTTCTATCGATACTGTATTTTATTTTTACTGTATTTATCTTTACTGTAAATATGAAACAGTTTACTTGTATAAATCCTCCTAGGTCCAGGCACCCTAGCTTAATTCTCCTCTGTAAAAAGCCAGCAATGTGCAATTTCTCTGTCACAGGTGAAAGTGACCTTAAGTAGTTTGGTCTATTTCAGGTGCCAAGGCTCTAAAACTTCATACTTAAAAATACACATATTATTTGTGTACCTATTGCCTTGTGAAAATTTCAAAATTAAAAAAAAAAAGTTCTCCAGTCAATTATAAGTAAAGTTAGACTGATCTGATATACTACTTGCTGAACATGTATATACCAAGAAAATCCATTTCTGTGAAGTCATTGACAAATTTTCCCAAGTTAAAGTTGAAAAACAGAAAGTATAATATTATCCATTATTATGAGAAATTAATATATAGAAAATGAATTTTCAATTTTTAAAGGAATGTATTCATGTATTTTAAAAGTATCTATCACTTTTTCCTTTTTATATAGCAATATATATTTTAAAAAAAAAATTTTTAATGTTTATTTATTTTTGAGGCAGAGAGAGACAGAGCATGAATGGGGGAGGGTCACAGAGAGAAGGAGACACAGAATCTGAAACAGGCTCCAGGCTCTGAGCGGTCAGCACACAGCCCCACGCGGGGCTCGAACTCACGGACAGTGAGATCGTGACCTGAGCCGAAGTCGGACGCCCACCCGACTGAGCCACCCAGGCACCCCATACAGCAATATATATTTAATTGTTTTTAATGTTTATTTATTTTTTTGAGATAGAGCATGTGCAGGGGACGGGCAGAGTGAGAGGGAGTCACAGAATCTGAAGCAGCTCCAGGCTCTGAGCTGTCAGCACAGAGCCCAGTGAGGTGCTCAAACTTGTGAACTGTGAGATCACATCCTGAGCCAAAGTCCAATGCTCAACTGACTGAGTCACCCAGGCACCTCTATTTATTTTTCTAATTGTGATTTAAGAAAAAAAATTTATTGGTATTATTATATATTGAAAAGTCAACAGAAAAAGTTTGTCTGCATTTTTCTCTGGCCATAGTTGTTATTTATCTCATCTCACAATTATTGAAAATAATCATGTTATATAGTAAAAGAAATATCAACTCCTTAAACATGCCACTGTATTAAAAATGCTTTCAAAACATATTTTCTATTAAAAGTAGTCAGAATGGATTCTGTAATTTACTAAGAGCTCCGATGTATATGAAAGAGTAAGGAAAGGGACTTGTTTAAAAGAGATTTCAGGACCCCTGGGTGGTTCAGTTGGTTAAGTGTCCAACTCTTGATTTTGGCTCAGGTCATGATCTCACGGTTGTGAGTGATTCTCTCTCTCCCTCTCTCTCTGCCCAGCTCTCTCTCTCTCAGTCTCTCTCTCTCTCTCTCCGTCTCTCTCTCAAAAATAAATAAACATTTAATAAATACATAAACAAATAATAAAAGAGATTTTAAATGCCTAGAAGACACTCACTCTGCAGAAATGTCCTAAAGGAATGGAAAGAGTCTTGTGATTATTATGTTTTGTCTCTAAGACGCAAATACTATTACAATTTCACCTCACATTTATTTTTAAATGATAGTAAATACTTCAGAGTCTACCCTTTCCAAATTTCCCTTTATCTGGAAGACCTCTATCCAACCAAATAGTGATAGCGATGCGAAGTATATGGAGTCTCACTTATGTGCCATGTGTTAAAGCAGATACTGACATCAGAAACAGGAATAAAGCATGCATTATTTTCCTTCCAGGGATTTACCACGTTATTTGGGCAGGAAGGCAAATACATTAAAAAGTAAAAATTAAAGGTGCATAGCTTGAAGGGCAATATGCAAATTTGATAGGATTGCTCTAAGCGCATTAAAATATTGTAAGTTTTTAAAATATATATTCTTATTAACTTCCCCATTATTCAACATTCAGTTATGCCATTAGGCACACAGTTCTACGAATATTTGTTTTGTGTTATAAATAATCATAATCATAATGACAACAGTAACATTAATCGTTTCTTTCGTGCTAGCTACTGTGAGTGTTGCATATGCTTGGTTTTATGAACTGAGATTATTTTGAAACTCGAGGTGGCTTTCAACTTAAAAAAAATGAAATCAATCCATCATTTAACAAATACAATCCCAAATCATGGAAGTATAGTTTATTAAGGGTGAGTTAAGTTCTATTTCTTGGGCTTTTTAAGCTTGATAAAAATAATGTGTTTAAAATATAAAGTTCTTTAAATTTATGTCTCCTTTTCTTGTGTTCCTGTGTCCTGAACACATTCCACATTTTTCTCTTCGATAGAGCATAAAGGCCTCTCCCTTTCACAGACACAGTATTCTGGATGTGCACCACCACGCATACGACCGTACAAGTCCATGGACGTGCATGATTCCCCGTATCTCCGGGTTGTCTCCATCAGTCGTGAAATTGGATGGATTATCATAAAAGGCACAGGACATAAACTACCTGAGGTAGGAAGGAATTAAAATGTCATCTGAATTCTGGAAATCATTTTCACCAGGTAGAAGGTAAGAGATTCTTTACCTAATTGATTTTACTTAATAGTTCACTTTTTCCCCACTATGCTGTATTAAATTCAGCAGCTCATAAAATTTAAATAAAGGAAGGAGCGCATTGACAATCATCTCAAACAAATGCTTCTTAAAAGTAACACCTTTTATAATCAATGTTATTAATTTGCTGACTTTTTGGATAGCTTTTACACATTATGAATTCATTTGGTATTAATGTAGGTGCCAGTTTTTCTGGAGGACAATGATAAACAGGCAATAACAAAATAGGGAGGTATACTTTTGAAGAGACAAACAGAGTATAGCTTTAATAGAAACAATGTGTCCATTTAGTAGCCAACTGAAGTGGAGATATTAAATGTTAAGAGGCGCAGAGGCTACTATTTAGAAATAACTAGGAAAGTCAGTATCCAGTCTTTGAGCATCTCTGCTCATTCTCTCCAACCTAAGGCTTATATAAGAGCTGGAAGTTTAGAAGTAAAATTATATTACTCTTAAATATATCCTTAGCAATTCCTCTGTCTCCTTCACTAGCATTTTGCCTCCCATCCTTCTCTGCACCGATGCCTTAAATGCCTTGGAACTCCTACCTCTCCCCTTTCCCTCAAAGCATCTCATCACAAAGCAACAGATCAATTCATTTATTCAAATGATAAAATAAATAATAGCACAAGTGTATGTATATGTATCATTACCCTGTTCTCATAAGGTGTTCGCATTTTATACGCATTAATCCATTGAGATTGTTCCAAACCTAAAATTACCAGGTAAGTCTTCTGACAAGCAGAACATGCCTAAGAAAATTCTAAGATTGGAATTTCAGAAAACAGCAGTTAGGCTCCTGCTCCAGTGAAAACAGTATATTCATTGTGTAGAGTTAACCAGAATCTGATTCCCATCCTCACTCCCACCCCAAAAATATCAATTAAAGCTTTAGCATTCCCCATAAACGATAGAAAGACCAAGCTTCTCTTACCAGCCACTGCTCTTTCCAGTCATTCCTCCCAACCCAAGTCAAATGCTTGCTGCTTTCAGACCCTGTTACTCATACAACAGCCTTTACCCGCCCCTGCTTAACACTATCATCCACATCATTGAAAGCCAATGGTCTTTGCCTTTAATTTCTGGCATTATTGTCAGTGACTTCAATGTCCACATTAATGGCCAATACATAACCCTGACCTTGCAGTCCTGTGATCTCATCTCCTATTGCCTTTGTTCTCTATACAGTCTTCAATTCACATGGTCTGTGTCTAGTTGTGGCTTTCAAGTTAACTCTGTCTCTATAATCTAGACCTATACCTGTCTTACCACAATTTCCATTCTTCCCAGTCTTATTTATCAGACATTCTCATTTTATGCTATATTTTTACCTACTTGGTTTTCTTACTACCCCTACTTTCTTTGTACTTAGCAGCCCTTACCTATCTTTACTTCTTTTCCTATAGAGCAAAATTCCCACACCTCATCCCTTTACTAGAGTTCCTCTACACAATTTCTTGCCCCACTGGACCTCTGCCACTCCATCTCACAAAGGCCAATGCTGTTCAAGTATAGTTGCCTGATTTCGTATTTACATCTGCATTTCTGGGAGCTTCTGGAGAATATCTCACTGCCAGATAGACTTGTGCCTCGATCAATCCATGGTCACTGACCTCAACAAAAGAAACACTTCCCAGAAATGTTTGTTCCCTATTTGGAATCGCTTTAAAGTTCCAATCTTCATCACCTTTCCATCAGCGTCAAATTTTGTTTGATTCATTACGCTGTAAAATATATCAGAGAATAACTACTGTAATTCCAGCACATAAACATATAAACTCAACTTACCCCTTCCTGCTCTCTGCTGTTGTAAGAGAAGAGCTTACTGTCCAAAAGTTTCATCTTATCCGTAAGATCCCATGGGATTCCCCCCCCCCCTCCAAGTCCTCATACACATATTCAGCTCCTTAGGGACCCCACTTTTCAACCACCCATTTCCTGTCCTCTCTACTGGCTACCTATTACTCAAATCTACTCTGTTCTTCCTCTAACCAAAAACAAAACAATGTGTATCCTGCAGTCTCCATCTTTCTCCTCCTATCATAATCAAAGTCTCTAAGGGAATTGCCACATTCACTCCCTGTAGTTTCTCATTACTCCTGCTTCTCAATTCTCTGTTTCTCCTTCCAAGCTTCTCAGTGATATAACGGAATCAGCTCACACTGATTCAAGAGCGCCAATTATGTGTTTCTCTTCCCAACTGCACAGGGATGTAACATTGGTAGCTCACATATAAATTATGGTGGGAATGTTTATCCCAGAGAAACCGGTAAATGCTACAAACCCACGAATCAACCTTGTTTTTTTGTGTACCAGCACCTGCTGCCTGTATTCTTCTATTACCTTCCAAATGCCATGTCTTGGTTTCTCACATGTTGGTGTAGGCACAATAACTTTCCATTTTTTTTCATTCTCAGAGAGTCACCATCATCCATATGCTAGGAATTCTCACAGTGTACCAACAGCCCCAAACTCACTCATAAACCTAACCCAAATTCACAATGTTCCTCTCCATTTAAATGGTTCACGCAACTGTCAACTTCAATGTTTCCACGATGGAACTCATACTGTTTCTTTCACAAGATTGGTCCCCTCTCTAGGCCATCTTTCAATAAATGACTTGGTTGTATAAGCAAGAGACCTGGGTTTTATCCTTGATTCTTTGATCTTCCTCCACTTATCAGCCTAATCTACCTCCTAAGCATTTAGGAAGTCTACCTCCCACAGACTTCTTTTCGCCCTCGCTACAGTTGTCCTGTAGACATGAGCTATAATCCAAGTTACTTCAACGGGCTTTTGACTTTTTCTTTGCATCCAGAGTTGTTCCAGCCCCACCTATTACCTTCACTAGAAGACTAATACTCTGGTTCCTAATTACCTTCCCAAGTTCATCTCTCTTCTGGTTTAGTGTTTGGCACAGTCATTTCAAGCGCTTTTAGTCCCCAGATGTTGGCATACTTTTGCGTCTTGCACCACTGCTCTGCCTGCTTTATGCCATTGCTCTCCACTTCCCAAAGCCCTCTGCTTCCTTACATTACTATTCACCGCCTCTAACTTTTCAACCACTAATTGGTCTTCTCTCTAAACTGTTCATTTTGAATCCTGTGTTAGATTTCTATTGCTTCTCATTTCCGCAAATTTAGTGGCTCAAAACAACACAAATATATTCTCTCACAGTTCAGTAGGTCAGAAGTCTGACACAGGTCTCCCTGGGCAAAAATCAAAGTGTCAGCCAAGCGAGGCTCCTTTCCCTAGACTGGAAGGAGGAGCCCATAGCTTTGCCTTTTATAGATTCTCTGGCCACAAGCCAGAAACCACCCCTGGCTTGTGGCCCTCTATAGACCTCCATCTTCAGAGCCAGCAACAAAAGATGGAATTCTTCTCCCGTCACATCTCCTGACCTTGCGTCTATCATCATGTCTTCTTCCCTGACTGACATTTCTGTCTCCATCCTCCGCCTTTTCTTAATTTACTGTTGGGTTCGATTTGCTAATATTTTGTTGAGGACTTTTGCTTCTACGTTGATAAGAGATGTGGTCTGTAGTTTTCCTTTTTTGGAGTGTCTTTGGCTTTGGTATCAAGGTAGTGCTGGCCTCATGGAATGAATTTGGAATTTTCCTTCTTCCTCTATTTTTTGGAATTGTTTGAGAAGAGTAGGTATTAAGTCTTCTTTAGCTGTTTGGTAGAATTTAGCTGGGTCACTGTCTGGTCATGGGCCTTTGTTTGTTGGGAGTTTTTTGATTACTGATTCAATTTCATTTTTAGTAATCAGTCTGTTCAAAATTGCTATTTCTTCCTGATTCAGTTTTGGAAGGCTATATGTTTCTAGGAATTTACCCATTTTTTTTTTTTTAATGGTTACTCATTTTTGAGAGAGAGAGAGAGAGAGAGAGAGAGATTGAGAGAGATTGAGAGACAGTGTGAGCAAGGAAGGGACAGAGAGAAAGGGAGACAGAATCCAAAGTATGCTCCAGGCTCTGAGCTGTCAGCATAGAGTCTGGTCATGAACCGTGAAAACATGACCTGGGTTTTCATAATATTTTCTTATAATCCTTTGTATTTCTGTGGTATCAGTTCTATCTTCCACTTCTGAGAACTTTATGATTACATTGGACCCACCCAAATAATCCCAACTGACCTCCCGTTTCAAGGTGCTTAATTAAATCACTTCTGCCAAAGCCTTTGGCATGGTAACATATTTCCAGGTTCTGGGGATTAGATTATGCACATCTTTGGGAACCTACCACAGAGCCTCAACTCTGTTCCTTCCCCAAAGTTCTGCATGTTTAATGTATGTTCATGAATATTCTACAATGACAGCACTTTCCTACCTAACTAAAGATATAACTCCACAAAAAACTCTAAATAGTTTATAAATACCTAGGGCAATAATGATAGACACAAAATACCACAATTCATCATTTTTATTATCTTGGGTAGAGCACACACAGCCATAGAGAGCCTGAACGATGTCCAAAGGATGTGGTCTACCCAGGGTTGCCCCACCTATGCTTGTCTGGATTGATCAGAGAAGTGAGAAGAGTCCTCTGAAAATCTTTTTTTTATTTTAAAGAAAAAATTTTTTTAATGTTTATTTACTTTTGAGAGAAAGAGACAGAGCACCAGCAGGGGAGGGGCAGAGAGAAAGGGAGACACAGAACACAAAGTTGGCTCCAGGCTCTGAGCTGTCAGCACAGAGCCCCATGCGGGGCTTGCACTCATGAACCTCATGAACCGCGAGATCATGACCTGAGCTGAAATCAGACGCTTAACCAACTGAGCTGACCAGGTGCCCCTGAAAATCTTTTGAAATGAGTAGTGTTTTTAGTCATTTTTTCTTCCAGCTTTATTGAGCTATAATTGACATATACATTCTGTGTTTACTTCATGTTTCTTATTGTGAAATTTCAGACTTTACTAAAATGAAAGCGTGAACAGAAGACATAAATTAAAAGTTTAAATTAACAAAACTTGTTTCCTTTAAAAAAAAAAGGATACATTTTAATCTGCCTACTATGACTCAGTGAAGGAGCTCCTAGTGCTATAATTCAAATGTTTAAATGGTACATATTTGTTTCTAATCAGTATCCAAGCAATTGAACAGGAGATTGGATTTTCGTGATTCTTAATATCGGAATTCAAATGTTGATTCATAATTTTCTGACCATTTACATGATGTCTTTTATATTTATTAGAAACTCCTACATTTGATCTAAAATAGTCATGTAGAGCCATATTTTATTGCAGTAGAAATTTATATTAAGATGCATTAGTGACTTCAATGTGTATGAAGTTCTCAAAGTGCTTTTATTTTTTTTTCTCCTAGAAGGAAGAACTTCCACAGTTATTCTTGAATGCCACTAAAATATGTTTTTAAAATTTACTTCAACTGTTCTCAGTCACAAAAAAAAAAAAAAAAAAATACTTTCAAAACAACCTGAGGGGGAAAAATAGATAGATAGATAGATAGAGAAATAGTTGTTTGATACTGAAATGAAGGACAGTCACTGAAATGTTTACACATGTGATGCATGCTTTTTCTCAAATTGCCTAAAGGCAAAACTATGGTTGAAACAGAGTCTGTAGGTAATCTGAATGAGGTGACCTAGGTTTTGTACTTGTTAAGACAAGTGTATATTTACATCACTGTAAAATATTCGACTTCTTTCAAATGACTCTGTCTTTCACATTCTCTTCTCAATGATAAATTTTGTCTCTAAACGACTGTGTTGTCTACATTTTTTCCCCTGGTGACAGAAATTAGAAACAAAGTTGGAATCTAGTTACGCTGATAGTGTGTGTCCTTTTCAGAGAGTGAAATATGACAAACAGACATGACAAGAGTGCTGGTCTTGAGCGTGCCTTTATTTCTTGAGAAGAATTTTTTTTTCTTTTTGTATTGAATGGTACGAAGTTTAGAATAAACCATTTAAGGGGTGCTTGGTTGGTTCAGTCAGTTAAGCATCTGACATTAGCTCAGGTGACGATCTCGCGGTTTGTGGGTTTCAAGCCCCGTGTCAGGCTCTGTGCTGACCGCTCAGAGCCTGGATCCTGCTTCAGATTCTGTGTTTCCCTCTCTCTCTCTGCCCTTCCCCCACCTGTGCTCTGTCTCTCTCTGTCTCTCAAAAATAAAAAACATTAATTTTTTTTTAAATTAAACCATTTAGTAATGGTATCACTTCTTCACTTACACCTGACTGCATAAGATTTGTGATCATCATCACGAGGCGGGGAATTCTGTAGAATTATCAAGGTAACATGTTTCAAAACTCAGGAAATGGTAAAGTAATAATCAAGAGCTGAATCAAAAGCAAGGAAGAAAATATTATGTCAAATGGTGTTAACTTTGTCAATTCATTAGACAATCTGCAAAATGGAAACCCTTGGTAAATTCAGTGTTTTGCAGAATATCGCTTATAGAAATGAGATTTCTTTACAATTTTTACCTCCATTAAATGACTATAGCTTGAGGTCTTTAATTATATTTTACTGAATCTTGCAGTTTCTGGTTTGTGATTTCTCCTCAAGTTATAAAACATTAATGATCATTACAAGCACTATTTCACAAACTACAAATTAAAGTTCTTTAGCATTTTTAAAAGGCCTAAGTGCCTACATTTCCAATTACAAAGCAACTATTTCAAACAGCTACTATATGAGAAGTCTCTAAGTAAAATCACAATGGAAACAAGGTAAAACTTAACCATATGATTCCAGCATGCCTAAAAACATCTTATATATGGTGACAGCCAAATCTTTTCATGGAAAGTGGTCTTTATCTCTCCCAATATTGGATTATGTTCCTTGTTTCTCAAATAATCTTTCAGAATCAATGAGTTACTAAAAGGAGGAACACACCCCCTAGAAACTGGAAAGGTTGCTTTTGGAAACATTCTGTCAAATTATAAGAAGAAGTGTTTCTTTTTGCATTCAGCATCCTTTCAGGAAGTACACAGCCATACAAACAATATCTGAAATACCAAGCTAGAGTGGGGTATAATTTAGAGTTATGAAACGGTTATTTTTTCTCCATTATCTTCACTCTCCTTTCTGAAAATGCAAACTGGAAATTTAATCGGTAATTCCCTATCTTAAAAAGGGTTATGTCAAGAGAGTAAAACAAAGGTGGCTTCCAAATATTTCCATTTCTGTCACAGTAAAATTGTGAATCTTTATGGTGCTTTAAATTAAATTTTCAGAAGGGGCGTCTGGGTGGCTCAGTGGGTTAAGCGTCTGACTTCGACTCAGGTCATGATATCGCAGTCCGTGAGTTCAAGCCCTGCTTTGAGCTCTGGGCTGATGGCTCGGGGCCTGGAGCCTGCTTCCGATTCTGTGTCTCCCTCTCTCTCTCTGCCCCTCCCCTGTTCATGTTCTGTCTCTCTCTGTCTCAAAAATGAATAAACATTAAAAAAATTTTTTTTCTTTATTTTCAGAAAAAAAAGATCAGTTTTTTAAAAATGAGATTACATGATGAGGTGTACCATGAACTAACTATTGAAAAAATTAAATATTTACATAAATGTAGGAAAGATGTTTATGTAAATATGAAGAAGCATTTCATATTGTGATGTAGAAAATAACTACCCTTACCTTCTTCGTTTAGGTAAATGTCTAATAAAATGTTATCCAGAGGTGCCTGGGTGGCTCAGTCGGCTGAGCGTCTGACTCTTGATTTCAGCTCAGGTTATGTTCCCAGGTCGTGGGATAGAACCCTCATCGTGCTGAGCATGGGGCCTGCTTAATATTTTTTCTCTCTCTCCCTCTGCCTCTCTCCCTCACTCGCTCACTCATACTCTGTCTCTCTCTCTCTCTCAAATTAAAAAAAAAATGTTATCTGTATCACTCAGGGTGCAGTTAGGAAATAGCAACAAAACTAGTCGTTTGAACGTGGAAAATTGAATATGAAGAATTATTAATTTATCAGGGGGTATTGGCTAATAAGAAGGGCAGAGAGAATGTAAAGAATAAAGGAATAGCAGATATATTTGGTAGCCACTGCTGAAAGAGAGTATCCATGAAAGAGAATCTCAGAAGAGGACCATCAAGACTGAGGACATTCGGAAATGGTTGGAGAAAATTCAACTGTCACGTCCCTGATGGCGGAGAATTTTGCTGAGCCATTGTACATCAGGCCTGGAAAGCAGAAACTGCCCACATGAATTCCACCAAGGCTCAATGGGAAGTCACCAGCCTGGGAGTGGGGGTGGGGCACTGACACTTGCTGGAAAGCCACCCCTGGAATGAGAACAAACCTTACTAGAAAGCTGCCTCTAGTGTTCTGGCAAAACTTGCTCAGAAGCCCCCCAGCTGGGATGTTCACCCCTGAGTGCTAATGGCGGCTCAGCTGTGTATCACTAGAGCAAAAGGAAAAAACCGCTAGATTCAGGAAGAGAAGGCCCTTTCTCCGGCGGTGTGCTTCCAGAGCCTTCTGCTGTAATGCTTAACATTTGCCACCTGTTAAAGGAGAAGTGTTTACAGAATCCACCTCCAGGGTCACAAAACAGGACGAAGAACAAAGAAGGATGGTTTGGGGATGGGGAAGAACACATTGATGGACAGGCACACACTAGGCTTCCAAATAATTTCAGTTGTAATTCTGTAGCCCTAAAGGAATACTAGCTATGTTTCTCCAGCATCTCCAGCTACCATTTATACATGAATGTTTTGAAGTCTGTGTGTGTGTGTGTGTGTGTGTGTGTGTGTGTGTGTGTGTGTGAGAGAGAGAGAGAGAGAGAGAGAGACTGGGAGGGAGGGAGGGAGAGATTAACATCAAGGAGTGCATGCTTCTGGCCACCTCATTTCTTAGATGAAACTACATGCCGAGAAATAGCAATAGATAATAAATAGCAGTAGATAATATCACAGATAAACACTGAAAATCAAGTTAAAGCATGACTGCAAGCTTTTTCACGGGATAACAGAACACCACATAACAAAGCCGCCTAAGAGTTTCTGAGCCTCTAGTGGAAACATTCTATGTACTGTTAATCAAGGCCTAAACTATAAGATGAGATATTAAATTGAAAAAAAAAACTGATGAGATTCAAATAATTATTGTCTTATAGAGATGATTTCTGTACGGTAAAGAAGATAAACCCAAACTTTATGTCCTTATCCTGTGTAGGCCATTGGATCAGTTTGAAATCCCAGCAAAAACTTATCCCATATACATATAGGTGCACTTTAAAAAAATAATTTTGGCTCATTCATCTTTCAGGATGAATTTCTACATAGACTAGATAAGTTTTTCTGAAAACCAACATACAAATAAGACATTTTAAAAATGATTTAAAATAGTTTCCTCCACATTTTCAGAAAAACAGTTTATTTTGTAGACTTAGCCCAAATTCACTGAGTTTTTGTCGGTGAATTCACCTAAATTCTTAATTTTTTCTTATACAGTGAATTGCTGTGTGCACAGCACAGCACAGAGCTCTACACAGGTCTCGATCCCACAAACCATGAGATCATGACTTGAGCCAAAAGCAAGAGCCTGATGCTTAACTGACTGAACCACCCAGACACCCCTTTAAATACATTTCAACCTATGAGAATGTACTTTAGATTTATATTAGATTAATTCTTTGGAGGTATAAAAGCATTATTGCTATATAGCTTGATGTCTTTCCCCCCTTTTTTGGCATCATTGTTACATATATTACATCTATATACAATACAAACCCATTTATATGTTGCTTTAAGTATTATTTTATATAATTTTATTTATTTTAAAGAAACCAAGGGAAGAAAAGAGAGAAAGTCTATATTTATAGTATATGTATTTGTATCTTCCTATATGCCATTTCTGGTCTGTTTGTCCCTGTGGTTTCAGTTTGCCATCTAGGATCATTTCCTTAGCTCAATACAGCTTTGCTTTCATTCACCTCTTTCGTGCAAATAACATTTCTATATGTTATACACTAAATAATACAATTATATACCTACTGTTTTATACACTTTATTTTTAAATCAGTTAAGAGAAATTGAAATAACTCTTTACCACTTTTATACTTCCCCAACCTTCAAGAAGGAAATCAGTTTTTGTCTAAGCCTTGAACTGAGTCTGACTGACTTACCAGTTGGGAATTCATACTTAGATCTTAATAAAGCAAGACTAACTGAAAGAGAGGAGGATTCAAAAGAAAATGTGCAACCATCCCCATTTGTCCTCAAAGCATGAAAGAAATTACAATTTGAACGTATTAAGGAGTCATGTCCAGTCAATATGTCTCAGTCTTTAAGAACAAAAACTTCTGCAAGCTGAAGGTCCAATGACTTAAGTACAGCTGAGAGTCTAAATTAATAACTTAACAACGCTGTGTATTGAAAAAGCAGCACTAGATTTTGGTGCCACAGAGCAGCATAAAGATTTCAGACCCATTTCCCTGGCTGATTCAACAAAAAATTTCTTTGACAATGGAGGGGTGAAATAAATGACCTGGAAATGTATCATCCAGTCATGTATTTCTGGGACTTCAATAGCCACAAACATTATTACTCCATCTCCTCAGTTTTCTATTTCTTATGAAAATGTTAAAATCAGATATTATGTGTGAACAATAAAGCTTTCATGGAAAGGTAAAAAGAAGTTTTATCTGAAATAAGCAGCACTTCTCACTTTACAACCACGATATCAAAAAAGACTTACACCCTGACCTTGCATTTGAAAGGATGCTGTCTGTAGCGTGATAAAAAGTCATGGAAGGATTTAGCAGACTTGTAGGTCTGGGCACTAACATCCAAGGGTAAAAGATGCAAAAGTAAAAATATTAAAGAAAGAAAGGAAGATAGAAGAAAGAAAGAAAGAAAGAAAGAAAGAAAGAAAGAAAGAAAGAAAGAAAGAAAGAAAGAAAGAAAGAAAAGAAAGAAAGAAGGAAGAAAGAGAAAAGAAAAAAGAAGAGAAAAGAAAAGAGAAACAGCCAAAGTGGAATGACTCCTTCCCTCTGGCAAAATCATTGCTGCCCTGAAATAAAATGTAACATTCCAATTCTTTCAAGGGACACCCTCTGATTTTTCCTTGCCACAGCCCTGGGGCCATACCCAAAGCCATCCTCCTCTTAATAAGGTAGCAGGGTTACAATGAATATAAGAACTTAGAGCAGAAATACAAATGGGAATCTTAGAAAAGATGGGTGAGGAGGTCTGCAAAGGAAAGCCTAAAAGCCAAAGAAATAAATGTGGTGCAACTTAAGACAAAAAAGGGAAATATAAATTCAATACATCAGAAAAAATAAAATGTTTCCTTAATTTTTGACACTCTCTAACCTAAAGCTGGAAGGAATCTGAGAGCTCATCTGATCCCACTCCTTAGTTTTCCAGATAAAGAAATTCAAGCCTAGAAAGGTAAGTACTTTCTCAAGTACATTCTTTAAGAGTCTGCTGAACCTACAGTTTTAGAAAGAGTAATAACTAAGAAAAGAAAGCTAATACAGTTGAAATGGTAGAGGCAGAAGTTTATGGAAATAAAATGTATTAAAAATAAGAAGCTCAATTTAAATCTATATTACTTTCTAGATATATCCCAATTTACTAAAAGAAAAAAATCGTTGAAGTATTAATTTTTTAGATGTTTATGGTGGCTTATAACAGTGCTGATCGACTAGAAAAGATCATATTACTTGAGAAAAGGACCATTTGGTAAATGTAAATACATTGTATTTTTCTTCACCACAGCCATTTTTGATATGGTATACATGGGTACTACCAGAAAATTTCCACTAAGGAAGCAGGATTACTTTGCAATATCTTTTTTTTATTGGACAAATGATAAATGTTTATTTATGACAGCTAATATTGAAGAAGTCGATGAAGAATTTGAAGAAGGGTCAACGATTTAAATAGCATAAAATCATGCGTAGCAAGAGGGATAAACCTAAGGAGATTATTCAGCTTAAACAAAGGAAAATCGGTCTCCGATTTTATAAAGGGATTTTACACAGAGGGTGACTTAGTGTCTCTTTACCATTAAAGAAAACACAACAACAGAATCGCTGTTTGCAAGAGAATGGAAAATACAAGGAGAATAAAAAGAACATGTATTAAAAAGCTCACTTTCTGTACCTCGTATCATCAGCATATTATAGATATTTGAAGTTAAAAAACAGGACATGCGGGTACACGTGTAGACAAGGGTATTGCATTACTGAATACATGTAAAAACCCTACGAATTCTAAATTATTATTTTCCCTTGGGGATAGAAGTAACACCAGTAATAGGAATCAGATTGCAATTTTCTTTCCCAGAATAGATATTTACTGGTGGACAATAATTAAAATGCGAAATTATTTAAGCACTGAAGGTTAAATCTCAAAATGGTAACTTATTACACCTCTAGATGGATTTTCCTATGCTCTCAGCTATCCTTTGAAAGTATCAAATATTCTTCAGAATCAATGGGAATTTATTCACATCTTTAAAATCCAGGCTAGCACACTGTATTCTAGATATGTAATGACTAGCACATATTAGAGATTCAATAAATATTAAATGAAGTCCAGGGCTGAGAGAATTATTCTTTTTCAATTTCGAAGCCATAGAAGGCCCCATTTAGCTGCAAGGAAGGCTGCAAATGTGTTATTACAGCTGCACATTAACACTCCCGCTAAAAATGGAATTCAGTTAGAAAATAACAAGACAATGCACAATTACATAGGCTCCTGACACATTCTCTGACACACGCTTCATTGTAATAACAATAACACCCACTTCCTCACCAGCAACACCACCTGAAGTGGATATGCCATTGTATTATTATTATTATTATTATTATTATTCATACCAAAATAAATCTAGCTCACGCTCCTCTTTTGTGAAATTCTATGACTTTTTTTTTCAGTGGCTGCTTCCCAATCCACATCGCTGGGGCAAATAACATTTGCATTTTAAGAATTTTTATCCAAGAACAGAAGCCAACATAATGTCTCTACTTGGAACAAAGCTGGATTTTTAACTATTAAATTATAATGCCCGATGATTTCAGAAGGTGTCTCAAATGGACCTGAGGAGAGTGGACTAGGGCCATAAGAGATTAGAGTTAGTCATTTGATCAGTTTGTTTATATAAAGTCCTTTAGTTCATTTAATTCTACTTCTGCAACCACAGCAGCACAATCCATTGTTGCACATAAGTACATAGTATTATGTACTCCTCTAAATTTCATAGCAAGATAATAAGAGTAATGTCAGATCAACCTAGATTCTAGCTTTAATGGTTATTTGGAAAACAGGCAGCCCTATTTTCAGAATCTCCAAAAGATATAATAATACCTGAGTGAGCTTAGGCTGGTACACACCCATAGGCCCATGCGTGTTGTTTTTAGCCAGCATCACTTCTGATTGGTCGGTGTTCAGGTTATTTACATTGTTGAAGGTTTTAATTTTTTGAGAAATTAAATAGATTTTGTCTATATAGTTTCAATAACTAATTTCCTCCTTTGATCCATCTTTACTATGTAATAGGTAACACATACCAAGTTACCAATGTACTTTCAAATACAAATTGTATATTCTTTTCTTTAAGATATGAATATTGGAAGAAGATAGTCATCATTCTGAGTAACATAAAGCAGTAACTAGCCTCTTATAAACACATAAGGGTGAAAGTTAAGGCAATGCCTCTCTAAAGCAACAAAGTGACTACTTCTGCTTACTGCTCTGAAGAGAAAAGACATATTATTTTTTACATATTCTTTACTTGATAAATATTAAGTAAAATAGATTATTTTTCTACTGTTACATTACTTTAAAAAAATTTTCAATGTTCATTTATTTTTGAGAGAGAGACAAAGCACGAACAGGGGAGGGGCAGAGAGAGGGGGAGACACAGAATCCGAAGCTGGCTCCAGGCTCTGAGCTGTCAGCACAGAACCCAACACGGGGCTCGAGCCCATGAACCATGAGATCATGACCTGAGCTGAAGTCGGACACTCAACCGACTGAGCCACCCAGGCGCCCCTTGTTACATTACTTTAAATGCCTATAACTCATAAATTAGAATTGTAACAAACATATTTCTAATCCAATTGACTTAGAAGTACTATCCTATTATATGTCATACTTCTCATTTTTAGTTTTCCAAAGTTCTTATACAGTGCCTCTGAAATGACTGTGATTTAATAATTCAGACATATTGCAAAATAATGAGAATTGTAAAGTATGTTGGCTTTTTAAAACTCAGAGTACTTTCTAAGGATAGCAATCACCTGTAATAAGCAGAAAATTTTTAATTCATTATTCAGAGTTTGACTGCCACCTACAGGGCTATTTTAGTCTTGCTTTCTGCCATTTCTGTGATCAATATGTTTAAATATTCCCTGGTTAGATAAAAAATAGCGATGTGGGAGCAGGGGAGACTTATGAATAAAGTCATTTGTCCCACTTAGAGACCGTTCTTAAGAAATTTTAAAGGATCACTCCTAAAGCTCTATATGGGACTTACACATTGATTTAGTGTCTTGTTGAGATGTGATCTAATAAATCTCTTTTACATGATAAAATGCTTAAAAAGCTCATTTTAAGACCATGGTATAAAACTACATATAAAGTAATCCTAATGTAATGCAACTTATTCCTGTAAATATTGAAAATCTTAATTTTCTAAATGCTTTAACCAAGGATATTTTTTTAATGTTTATTTTTGAGAGAAGGAGAGAGAGAACGAGCTCAAGGGGCAGAGAGAGGGAGAGAGAGAATCCCAAGCAGGCTCCGTGCCATCAGCCCAAAGAGGGTCTCAATCCCATGAATTGTAAGATCATGACCTGAGCAGAAGCCAAGAGTAGGAGGCTTAACTTACTGAGCCACCCACGTGCCCCTCACGGAGGGTATCGAAAGACAGTGGATAAAGCGAATATAGTCATACAAGATAAACAGCAAATAGTTTTAAGGGGAATAATAAGAAACTATTTCCTGGGTCATGTAATAACGCCTTCATGACCTGGAACCTAAAACTCACTTGTAATAAATCAAGTGTATTATGCATACCATATTTGTCTAGGCATGAGCTAAAGTCACGGTGCAAACAACAAAAATACCAAACATCCTCCTGTGTTGGCTAACACACGTGACTGCTGTTTCTTCACCAGTCACAGCTCTAGCCTTTCTCTGGTCTTCCCTTCTTCTAGACGAGGTTTATTAACACACCCTGCTTCAGAGCGTAGTGCTCCTTCCTGAAACTGTCCCCAAACCACCCAACACAGCCCACTGTTATACACCGCACCCTTTCTAACATCCTCTGATTGAGATGCGCACCCCCAGTTCCCCATAGTGCGTGTTTCCTTTGCTGCTTAAACTCATTCCAGATAGTAAAAGTTTTTTCAGCAAATCACACAATCTGGTATTTCAAAAAGTAAACTTTTTTTTCTTCATTCAGTAGATCCCCTACTATCTTTTTTTTCTCCACCACCTTTTCTCTTGCCCATTTCTTTTTTTTTTAATGTTTATTTATTTTTGAGAGGGGGAGGGGCAGAGAGAGAGGGAGACACAGAGTCTGAAGCAGGCTTCAGGCTCTGAGCTGTCAGCACAGAGCCCGACGTGGGGCTTGAACCCACAAACAGATCGTGACCTGAGCCGAAGTCGGACACTTACCGGACTCAGCCACTCAGGCGCCCCTACTTGCCCATTTCTAACCATTACACTGTCACTTCTACTGGACTGAGTTGTCACTCTGGTAGAGTTTTACACAATTAATCAACATAAGTCACCTGCCTGAATACAAGCTCCTGTGCAATGACTTTTCAGCGCCTCCTAACACAAGGTAGAATTTCTTAAATGTCTGCTGGTCTTGTGACTTGCTTTGACCTTTCGACTGTGTCAGAGTGATGTTGCCAGTCACAAGCCTGGTCCTCCAAAGACCTCTTACGCTGTGTTCTTTGTCTTGGGACCCTCCAGCACCCTGGGCTCAGCTCTGGCTGGGCGGTGAATCAAAGACCAGGAAGGAACAGAAACAAGCCAGCCAGCCATCACCTACCCAAACTGGCTGCCGACTGTAGCCATGTAGATAAACGCAGTCAACACACAGGCAGCCAGACCCAGTGAGCTCAACCCCAAATTCCACCCCCCACCCCAGTACCAAAAAGACTTGTTTCTCAGCCGCCAAATTTTGTGGTGATATGTCATACAACAAGGGTTATTTGGTATAGTCTCAGGAACCACTTTCTACTTTGCTAAATTTATAGTTTCACTTTTACTAAATTCACAATTTATATATCTACCCACGTGGTAGCGTGTCACCCATTAGTTCAAACAGAGGCATCAGCAAGAAGTGAGAGACTAATGCAATGCGTATCACCTGTAATTATGTTGCCTTGTGTTAAATAGTCAGCATGAAGAGTTAAAATTAACATACTTCTAGAGAGAAGGATTATCTGGAAACTATTTGAGGAGCACAGGAAATAGACAAGTAGTGGAAATAGCCACTGGCAGTAATTTACTCATTTGATTACTTAGAATAACCTATAGCCAAAGCTTCTAGCTTCTTTAAGATGAACTATTGAAGTTTCCTTCATAGTTTTGGTATTTGATTTCAACTTGCAAACGGAAACGTATGGGTTATAAATAGTAATAAGCAAAATGGTGCATTGATAATGTGGTGGCACTGCTTTTAACCTCAAAATCTTAGTGAATCTGGAATTACCCAGCTATGCTTCGGAAATGTTTGTACCTTTGAAACACAGCATTTTATGATGCTGAAAATAACTCACTTCCTACAACCTACTGCGAAACCCAAACACAGCCCAAAGTGTGATGCAGAAAAAGCAAAACAAAACAAAACACAAAGGTTTTCTTTGCTCTAATGCTGAGAAGGCAGAGATAATGCAAAATGGGAAATAAAAAGCCTATTGAATTTAAATGCTTAAATCCATCTGAAAGAAATAAGACTTGTTAAGTTAAAAACCAGTGACTCACTGAAATCTGTTTCTTTCGGTGTGAGATGAACAAACGTGATGTGGTTGTTTTAGGAACACAAGTTTGTCTACTTGAGGGAATCAACCAGACCCTCCACTGTTTTTACACTTGTACTCTCTCCTCAAAAGTTCCAACATCTCCTTTCCTCTCTTTGCCCTCAGATGATGGTTTGCTCCCTGTTGAAACCAGAATTTCCACGTCTCACCACCCCATCTCATCTCTCCTTCTAGCTGTGCCCATACACTTCGCCTTTTCTTGTTACTATGAATGAGTGAACTATCCCAAATCACCTCCTCTAATATCCTCTAATATCCCCTATACTTCTGTATTCCTTCTGTGAATTTCCATAATTTCCTCATTATCTGGAGCTAATTCCTCTGATACTCTGATGTAAATATGGAGGAAAGTCGTGCTAGGCTACGCTTCCAGCACAGTAGTTATAAAATAGTGGCCCTCATGGGGCGCCTGGGTGGCTCAGTTGGTTGGCCGTCCAACTTCAGCTCAGGTCATGATCTCATGGTTCATGAGTTCAAGCCCCGTGTCGGGCTCTGTGCTGACAGCTGGGAACCTGGAGCCTGCTTTGAATTCTGTGTTTTCCTTTCTCTCTGCCCCTTCCCCACTAACTCTGTCTCTCTCTGTCTCAAAAATAAATAAACATTAAAATAAAATAAAATAAAATAAAATAAAATAAAATAAAATAATAAAATTTAAAAAGTGGCCCTCAGACCAGCAGCAACAGCAGCAGCCCTCTCACTGGCAACTTGTGAAGAATGCAGATTGAATATACTACTCCCCCCAGGCCTATGAATCTGAAACTCCATAATAGAGCCCAGCAATCTGTAAATTAACAAGCCCTCTGGAAGATTCTACTGTGCCCTCAGGCTTGAGAACAATTGCTAGAGCAATGGGCTTACATCCAGCCTGAACAACGGCCCTGTCTCCACAAGATCATACTATTAGCAAAGAATCATGTTTTATTCTCTACCATCTTTATATTAAATAGTATCTTGACTCCATATATTGTACCCGCTATAATTTTTTCTTCTCTTATAGAAAAATATTTTTTTTATTAAAAAATATTTTAATGTTCATTTATCTTCAAGAGAGAGGGAGAGACAGAGCGTGAGCAAGGGGAGGGGCAGAGAGAGAAGGAGACACAATCTGAAGCAGGCTCCAGGCTCCCAGCTGTCAGCACAGAGCCTGACGCGGGGCTCAAACTCACAGACCATGAGATCACGACCTCAGCCGAAGTCGGACGCTCAACCGACTGAGCCACCCAGGAGCCCCAATACCTAAAATTCTTTATCATACACTTAAATCAGCTCAAAGGACTTCTGAGGTAAGGTAAATATTGGCACTTTAAAATAAAACTGCTATCTCCCTCCTTTAAACTTTATCCACTAGACTCTAAATGCATTTTAATTATACATTGGGCAGAATGAGAACAGCACATCAACAGCTGAAAAAGAAGAATTAATCTCCAACAAATGGAGCCAAGTTTTTAAAGTTCAGGAGCATTACGCTTAAGATTGCATTGGGGAACATTCTGCCCCCTATCTGCTCACAAGCAACAGCTCAGTTTTTATGAATGCAGTTTAATCTACCTTGTAGAAATGAACAGCAAAACACAGGAAAGCATCAGTCCATAGTAAGTGAGGGTCTGCACAGTGTATTAATAGTTGTTGCTAGGTGCATTATTTAAATATTATTCACAGTGTATTCTCTTAGGTTAATAGAAATCAAATAAGTACACAGAAGGGATTCAGCATTACATAAAGTGTCGATGGTGAACAGCAAGCAGAAAACTTGCACCCAGATACAAAATAAACGTGGGTTTAATGTCTGCAGTAACCTCTTAGAAAAGTTAATGGAAAAAATATGTCCTCTTAGAAAAGTTAATGGAAAACATATGTCCAGAGACTAAGTAAATTTTCAAGAATAAAACTGATTTATTTCTAGTCTATGTTGCTTCCATCTGAAGGAATAACACTGATCTGTCAGAATTAACATGGAACGCCTCCTTTTCCTGTCTCTCGAAATCATTTGAAGTCTGCAATGGAGATCCAAAGTCTCACCAAGTGCTCCTGACCCTGGGAATGGCAAACATGCAGGGGGGAGCTCGTAACAGGTGGGTGTCTTGCATCATGCTGATTTTTTGCAAATCGTGAAGTCTCTAGGATAAATAAAATGGGTAATTCATGGAACCTTGAAATGAGTTTACTTCCTAGAAGAAATAAGAAACTTCGTCTCTCTTCCTGTTTTTTAATGACGTTTTCCTTACTTTGCTCTGAGATACAGAAAAAGAGAGACAGAGACAGACACAGAGAGAAAACCAGACTGGGCAAAGAGGGACCCTGAGCTGCAATTCAGGTCAGGCAACAGCCGGAGCTAAACACATGGAGAATCTGAAGCTAAACATCTTGTCAACCCTGGGATGGGCATGGTCCCGAGGAGGAAACTTGGCAGCTACAGACACTATGTCAGAAGCCCAGATAGGGCAAGTCTTACCTTTTTTGAGATCCGAATAATTTATCACGTTAATCACTCTAGACAGGGAACCCCTTAGAAATTTCTTGAGTAGCTCTAAGAACACATGTGTTCCATTTGTGAATGCTATTAATACCTCATTTTGTACAGTAAGGGAGTCATTTTATCTGACTATACACAGGTCCTAAATTTGGAGACTGACAAGATTAAATGTGGTAGAAAATGGACGGCCAATGCAGTGAAGAGGAGAGTCACCTACTCTGTGAATCCTTTCCCGTGTTTCTCTCTTTCTCTTCTCTCATTATCTCCTCCATAAAATAAAGGTTTAAGCAGCAGAAATCCGCCCTTAGAACTAAACTTAGACTGGAGTTGAAGAGTACGGTGTGGGACCTTGCAAGTAGGACAAAGTGTTCATTTGCGAAGGTGGTGCGAGAGTGAATTCAAATGTCAAAGACTGTTGAGGAAAAAAAAAAAAGAATGCACTGATGGGATTCTATATGGGGGAGTAGGAGTAGATCTAGCAAAACACCTGAAATCATGTGCAGAATCTAACTATTTGAAGATTTTACTCTCAGCACGGTCTTATTCAAACTACATAGTTTTAAAACTAAATTTTTGGGGGCGCCTGAGTGGCTCAGTTGGTTGAGCGTCTGACTTCGGCTCAGGTTGTGACCTCCAGGTCTGTGAGTTCGAACCCCACGACAGGCTCTGGTGCTGACAGCTCAGAGCCTGGAGCCTGCTTGGGATTCTGTGTCTCCCTCTCTCTCTGCCCCTCCCCTGCTCACACTCTGTCAATCTCTCTCTCCCAAAAATACACATTAAAAAAATTTTTTTAATCAAAAAATAAAACTAAATTTTTTGGTAGTGTAAAAGATGGACTGAAAAAGACGGAGTAAGAGCAGAGAAACCATTAGGATATCAGTGTCAGGATTCAGGTGAGTTGATGAAGACAATGAGGACAGCCAAGAAGACGTGATAAGACACAGAGAGACACAGTGATCTTTAGCAAATGAGTGAATGAAAGGGATGAGAAGTCAAAGTAGGTCTAAACTTTCAAATCACACAGAGATAGGAATGGGAAGAAGAGTATCCATCTGGAGGGAAATATCATATGCCTAATTTTAGACACATTGAAATTTGAGGAAAACAAGTCACCTATCAACTAGGCATAGAAAAAAAGGACAAGACTGAGGAAAGAGGTTTTAATAAGCAGTCATCATGTTGAACAAAAGAAATACAGTAAGTTTTAAAGATATACATTTCAAATTATTTGATTTTTCCAGTTTATACCGAAAAGAAGATAATGCACCCATAAAGATGCCATTAATAATGCTTTTTTAATTTTTTTTCATATTTATTTATTTTGAGAGACAGCATGGGGGAGGGGGAGGGAGAGAGACTGAGAGAGACAGAATTCCAAGAAGGCTCCTTGCTATCAGTGCAGGCACACACACCTAGCTGGAACTCATGAACTGTGAGATCATGATCTGAGTCAAGATGGAAAGTTGGACACTTAACCCACTGAGGTACCCGGGTGCCCCCATTAATAATGCTTCTTTTAAAAAGCTCTGCCCTTGGGGCACCTGGGTGGCTCAGTCGGTTAAGCGTCCGACTTCGGCTCAGGTCACGATCTCGCGGTCCGTGGGTTCGAGCCCCGCGACGGGCTCTGGGCTGATGGCTCAGAGCCTGGAGCCTGCTTCCGATTCTGTGTTTCCCTCTCTCTCTGCCCCTCCCCCGTTCATGCTGTGTCTCTCTCTGTCTGAAAAATAAATAAACGTTAAAAAAAAAATAAAAAGCTCTGCCCAAGCTCATTTCACTTTTAGTCTTGCAATCCTTAAATTTCACCTATCATTGTTTTAATTAACTACGACTTATTATTTCACATTAGAATTAGTCACGTTTTGTAATTATACTTTCATATGTAATAAATCAAAATACATATAAATACAATTATTAACTTTCCACTTTGGTTGCATTACAAGGTTGAGACATAAATATTTGAGATTTGATAACTGGTGACAGGTTTTAATATTAGTTCCATTTAATGCATTCTTCTTACCTATAGTACCATAAATTTGCTCTCACCCTGACATTTATCAAATTAATAAACAATGAATACAATGAATTTAACTGTTGGAATTAAAGCATTTTGTTTTTTGGTTTTTTTAAGTTTATTTCTTTATTTTGAGAAAGAGAGAGAGAGCGTGCACACGAGTAGGGGAAGGGCAGAGAGAGAATCTCAAGCAGTCTTCAGCTGTCAGAGCCCGACAGCCTGATGTGGGTCTGGATCTCGTGAACCGCAAGGTCAGGACCTGAACCGATATCAAGAGTCGGTCGCTTAACCAGCTGAGCCACCCTGGTGCCCAGGTATTTTGGACGTTATATGTGTATCAAATACTGGCTGGAGACACTAACTGAAATTACTATTCAATCCATGTAAAACAAATATTTTTTATTCTTTTTTTAAAAAGGTATAAACAATCCTCTATGTGTAGCCCATGCACTTGATTAGAGCAATGTGATTGACAAGCGATTTTAATCATTTTCAAATATAAAAAATGATTTTAATTATAAAGGGGTAATTTCAGTAATTCATTTATGCCGTAAGTAAAGATTGCTATTGATTGAAGTAACGTAATTCAAAAATATAAAAAGGTTACTTCTAGAAATGGAAAAATGTCTTTTGGAAAAGAATCTAAATACCCATATAAATCCAATAATAGATTTATTAATGGATTTATTTTACAGCACAAAGCTGATGTTGATTTGCTAATCCATATGCACTTATGTGGCCTTCTCTAAAGAAAATCTAGTTAAGGGGCGCCTGGGTGGCTCAGTCGGTTAAGCATCCGACTTCAGCTCAGGTCATGATCTCACAGTTCATGGGTTTGAGCCCCGCGTCGGGCTCTGTGATGACAGCTCAGAGCCTGGAGCCTGCTTCGGATTCTGTGTCTCCCTCTCTATCTCTCTGCCTGTCCCCTGCTCACACTCTGTCTCTGTCTCAAAAATAAATAAACATTTAAAAAAAAATTTAAAAAAAAAAGAAAATCTAGTTAAGCAGAGAGAATTTGTTATTCCTCAGTACTCTTTTCATATCCATTTCCTCTGTAAAACAAAAGTTTTGCTGAAGTCTGACCAGTTAAATAATAAATGTGCACTACATGCTAACTTGTAAAATACAAGTGTTGTATTTTAATGCAGAAGAAATAACAGAGGATGGATATGTGGTGTCAATGTCTGAGAATCTTGAGAGGAAACCTGGGGACTTCTGTGATCTGTATATCCATGTGAAAAAAACAAAACTCGCACATCAAATCTTACAAAAAGTACCTCCGGATGAACTGTAGCTCTCAGTAAGAAAAGCAGTACAATAAAACTTCTGGAAGATAATACAGGAAACTATCTCCATTGCCTTGATATAGGGAGACATTTTAAAATATATATGCAAAAAGCATTATCCTTAAAGGAAGAAATCCGAGACATGAACCACATTAAAATTAAGAACATCTGTTCATCAATATATATCGTACAAAATGCATCATGCTACACAAATAACCAAGAAAAGCCTCAAATGAAGTATGTTTAAAAAACACTCATGTAAATCAATAAGAAAATGGATAGCCATCACGATACGAAATGGGCAAGAGGGACAAAGAAGAGACTCACAACTGAAAATGTGCTCAAACTTTATACTCATCCGGAAGATTCCAATTCCAGTTTCCATGAGACATCACTACATATGCACCAGCATGGCTAAAACTGAAAAGAACGACATCACCAATCACTAACAGCATGAAGAAACGGAATCAATGCTCCTTGCTGGAGACTGACTGGGTGCAGCCATTTAAAAAGAGCATTTTAGGGGCGCCTGGGTGGCTCAGTCAGTTAAGCCTCTGACTCTGGCTCAGGTCATGATCTCATGGTTCGTGAGTTTGAGCCCCGCGTCTGGCTCTGTGCTGACAACGTGCAGCCTGGAGCCTGCTTCGGATTCTGTGTCTCCCTCTCCCTCTACCCCTCCCCCAGGCACACTCTGTCTCTCCCTCTCTCAAAAATAAATAAACATTTAAAAAATATTTTAAATAAGTAAATAAAAAGAGCATTTTATTCACTGCAAGTCTGAACAGACATGGAACTCAAAAATCCTACAATCTTCTTCTAGGTATAATACCAACAGAAATATACATATCTACATACACGTATATATATGCATAATAACTCCAATTAAATATATTTCCAAGGCAGGGGAAACTAAACTGTCATTTTGGAAGTCAAGTTGGTGACTACATTTAGAAAGAAAAGGGGTTTAATATTTGGGAAGTGCTTCTAGACTGTTGTCAACATTCTATTTTGACTCGGGTAGTGGTTACATAGCTTTTCACTTCATGAGAATTTATCAAACTGTACATGTATATTTTTTGCATACTTTGCTGTCCGGAGGAAAGGTATTTCCAAACTAGAAAATGTGTTTAAAGTGTAACAACTTTGCTTTTTAAACAAATATGGATCTCTCTATTTGCACATAAAAAGGAACATTTGTTGCCTGTATGGGCAGATATTTCAGGTTTACAAAATATACAATTCCTTCAGTGCCTTATGTGGAATATAGAAATCTAAGTGAACTCACAAAGCAGAGGTCTATGAACTGAATTTCACTAATTAAAAGGATAACTGTGACATCAACAAAGCTGAAAAAGAATTTCCTCCATGCCAGCTGGAGGGCATCTGAGCCCTTATCCATATTTTATCTTCTCCATAGAAATTCGTTTAATTTGTTAATTCCAAAAATGAAGGACCTTGAGAGCCCTCAACCTCAATGCTGCATTGTTTTTGGAAACTTGTATTAGGAAAGTTATTTTTCCTCTGCATTGTTCGATAGAAATCCTGCTTTGCAAAGAATTCAGGTCTTAGAGTCAAGTGCCTTTGAGAAATACAAATTAGTATTTTTAGAGGCCAAATTCTTTTCATGTCAGAGCCTGATGCTGATAAGCAGCGGATAGGCAGCCTGAAAGATTGTATTTAGTAGATTAACCTGAGTCCACCAAAGTGCCACATACCTCTGGAACTTCTCATCAGGTTAACTGAGAGCTCTTAGTTTTCCTGGATGCAGTTGGATGCATCAGGACCTATACTTGTCTCTGAAGTGAGACCAAAGACTGAAAATTCTGCTCTGAGCAAAGCAAATCAATGTGAAAAGCAGTCTCTTTATTTTCTGTATCCCATGGGTAATGGTAAAATGTTGAGTGAAAGATATGATGAAAACCTTTCTAGGTTATTAAACTGCTTATATTGCCCTTGAAACAGGGGGCCCAAAGTCAGTTATTTCTGTAGGACAGAAAGTAAAAGTCTGGGCTTTGAATTTGGGGCTTAATAGAGCATTAAGAAATAACAAGGTAAGTGAAGAGCCAGCCAGTTCTTGGGCAGGAGCCAAAACGGTTATTGGAAGAAATCAGACCCTGTCCATAGGAAGCATTCAAGCCAAAATGAAACCAAATTGACTCCCAGGACTGGCCCAGGATTGCAAAGGAACAGAATCCGTTGTACTTTCCAGAGTGGGCCACAACCAAAGCAGCAAATAAAAAAGTAGATTACATGACCTTTTTTTTTTTTTTTTTTTTTTTTTTTTGTCCATTACATGTAGTCTGCCGTGGTACAGAACTGCATAAAACATAAAGAGAAATCTACTGTCATTAAAGAAAACCCTGAAGTGGTGTAAGGGAATGCTTGGTCTGGCTGGTAATTCCGTCCTTAGTGATTATCAGGCTGGCCATTCCCACATGAACCTTTTCTCCAATTTATAAGTTACCTCACCTTCCAGCTGCCTCTCTGGAAAGAAAGGATGTATAATTGGGAAGAGAAGCTCCTCTGGAGACCCCTCCCAAGTAGTCAGGGTAAGGTACCTCCTCAGTATCTCGGCCCATTAGGGGCTTGCACTTTCCTGTCTGAAGGCAAGATATGGTTGCAATTTGCTTTAGGGGGCTGAAAGAGGAAAGTCAGCAACATGCCAAGCACTTCTCTGGATGCAGCAAATTGCCGGAGATTTTTTTTTCCCCCTGAATTACTCCCAGGCAATTGCTGTAAATCTCTACCATGGAAATACAAGCTGAGCCTTAGTGTACAAACTCATAACCACCCACGGCAATTCTTACAACAAACAAGTGGAGGTTTACTTGGTACGCTGCAATATATACCCTCCAAATGATACCTCATGCTATTCAAGATTTAAAATCTTTTTTCAACTCCACCAATTAGAGGTGTTATTATCGATTTATATAGTTATTTCTTTAGGCTTACCCACAGGTCTACCATTTTCAGAGCTTGGCATTTTTCTTGCTTCCCAGAACTTCCTTCAGGGGATCATTTGTCTCCTTCCCAGACCACATTTGTTAAAAAAAAAAAAAAAAGAAATCCTTCAGTAGAGTCTCTTGGTCATAAACTTTCTCAGTTTTTATTTATCTGGAACTGTCTTTATTTCACCCTCATTCATTGAAACATTTTTCCCAAGTCTATAATTCTAGATTGATATTTTCCCTCAATCTTTTAAATATTATTCTACAGCCTCTGGCTTCTTTGTTTGCTATTGAAAAGGCATCGGTTTAACTACCACTCATTTATGTGTCACCCACTTTTCATTCTGACAGCTTTCAAGATCTTTAATTCTTTTTCTGCAGTATCTGTTTTACATAGATGGAGTTTATCTTTATTTTATTTGGTGTACATTTTTCTTCCCATATCCAAGGCTTAGTATCTTTAATAAGTACTGGATATTCATCAGTTTTTATGTTTGTGTTTTTACATATTATATATTTTCCGTCATTTTTCTCTCGTCATTGACTCATGGAATTAAGATTATACCCATATCAACTTGTTTCTATCTTCCAGTTCTCTGTTCCATGGAAAACAAGAAATAAATGGCCCACTCAAATTAGAAAAATTCAAAGAGAATGAGGCTGTATATAAAGTGTCCATTTGAAAGCTGGACAGATGAAGGAAGACCAGGGTACACGCAGCAACCAAATCTAAGCTGTAGCAAACCTGTTAACATCCTAGGTCCTAAGGAACAAGGAGATGGAGGGAGGTTCCAACCCTTGGAGAGACATCTGTATATTGCAGTCTGCCTTGTGATAAGCAATGACTTTCTGTGGAAGAATAAAACTGGAATGAGTCACTGTGCAGAGAGAAATCAGATGATTAACTACCTTTCCATCTTTCTTCTTCCCCCACCTCCACCATCTTCTGTCAAGTCTCCACCCTGACTGGCTCCAGCTAAAAGCAGAGGGCATGGAACATAGTCCTTACAAGTCAGCCTGGCACAGGCAACAAGGGTGGAGTTTCTCCTGACTCTCTCATGCTTGTGGGTTTGTTTGGTTTTTTTTTTATTGTGGCTTGTGTTCCTTGAAATATTAACTGTAGGAGTCGTTTGAGCCTGCATTTAAATTCCTTTCTTCCAGATTAAGTTTGCCCTTGCTTTACCTAGGTGACAATCAACCTTTTTTTTTGGGGGGGGGGGGGAGAACTTCTATGGCCTGAATATTTATATCCCCCCCAAATTTTTATGCTGAAGTTTTAACCCCCAAAGGTGTTAGGATTAGTAGATGGGGCCTTTGGTTTGGAAGGTGTTTAAGTCCGGAGGGTAGAGCTTTCATAAATGGGATTAGTGCCTTATTAAAGAGGCTCCAAAGAGATACCTTGCCTCCTGGTGCCATGTGAAGATATAATGGTAAGTCTGTGACCTGGAAGATGGCCTTCACCCACTCATGCCAGCGCCCTGATCTCAGACCTCCAGCTTCCAGAACTGTGAGTCATAAATTTCTGCTGTTTATTAGAAGTCCCCCAGTCTGGGGTATTTTGCTATAGCAGCTTGGACAGACTAAGAAAATTGGTGCCAAGAGTGTGGTTGCTGCTATCACAAATACCTAAAAATGTACAAGTGGCTTTAGCGCTCTATTATGGGCAGCGCCCGAAGAGGCATGTTTGGAAAAGCCTATGCTGCTTTGAATGAACTCTTAAAGGCAAAGCTGGGGAGGGCTCAGAAAAGGAGAGCTGTAGAGAAAGCCTCAATCTATAAGAGAATATCTAAGTGCTCATGAAAAAGATGTCGGGGGGAAATAGTAATGGTAAGGGCTATTTTGATGAGGTCTCAGATGGCAGGAAGGAACATGTTATTGGCAACTGGAAGAAAGACGATCCTTGTTATCAAGTGACAAGGAGCTTGGCTGAATTGTGCCGTGTCCTTGTGTTTGGGGAAAGGTAGAACTGTGAGCAATGAAATTGGATATCTGGCTGAAACTACTTCTAAGCAAAGTGTTGAAGGAACAGCTTGGCTTCTTTTGAATGTTTACGGTCAAATTTAAGAAGAAAGAAATGATTTGGAGACAGAGTGGTTAATCAAAAAGGAAACAGCACTTAAATATTTGGAAAATTCTCAGCCTATCCATATTGGAAGAAGAAACCACGCTCATCAGAGAACACAAGGGTTGTGGCCAAATTGGATAGAGACTGGTGCACATCCACCATCTCAATGGAAACTAGGAGTTATTCATCAAGATGGTGGGGAGATTGGTTTAGATGTTGATCTAAAAAAGCCAAAACCTACTTTCTAAGGCAATGAAAGCATGACCCTGAAGGCATTTCAGAGATCTTCTGGGCTGGCCCTCACACTACCCATCTGTAGAGAAGAGTAGAAGGCACCTGCAGGGGGGAAAAAAAAAAAGGCAAAGGAAGAACCTCTACTGTCCAGGGCCACCTCACATCCTGGGTTCAGCTCCAGAATTTCAATTGTGGCGCAAAAATCCTCAACTGCCCCGGGCTCGACACCCACGATGTGGCTGCACCTCCGGGGGGCGCCTTCTCCACCAGCCTGTGGAGCCCAAGAGCCCTGAAGGTACAACTGCCTCCACCTGGATTTCAAAGTGTCCTTGAGAGCCTCCACCGAGGCAGAGACCTGCTTTGGGGGCAAGACGATTGCAGAGCCCCCCCGTGGGGTATAGCCCACCGGGGCCATGGGAGCAGGGCACGGTCGCCATGAACCCCACCCACATTGGTAGATCTGTTGGCCTGCGATTCCAGCCAACTGCAATTCTGGGGGCTCAGCTGCAATGTGGGGCACGGAGCCAAGGGGGATTTAGCGTTGTTTGCCTTGTTAGGTTTTGGTCTCCCTTTAGACCTGTTGCTGCCATCCCCCTTCTGAGTGGCTTCGCTGTCTCCGCTTTGCTCCGCCATTTCGGAGCTGCATGCACCTGGAAACAGTGCTCCTCCTTCTGACAAATAAATGATCAGAAGGTCAAGAGTCTCCTAACGCTACGTCACAATGTGTCATTCACTTCACTTCATCTCTTCATTCTGCATTTCATCATCTCAGGGCATCGCAAGAGGGAGGGTGAGTACAGTACAATAATTTATTGTACAATTTTACTAGTATCGTTAATATCTTACTGGGGTTAATTTTTAAACTAAACTTTATCTTGGGTCTCTCTGCCCCTTCCCCACTGGCATTAACATCTCTCTCTCTCTCTCAAAAATAAAAACATTAAAAAAATTTCAATTTTATCTTAGGCACGTATGTATAGGAAAATACGTGGTATATAAAGTGTTTCAGGCATCCAGGCAATTTGCCTTAGGATGAATGGTATCTTGAGTCTCCCTCATACTTGCTTTCGATGATATGTGGATGAGACTGGATGAAGACTTTTAAGTTGATCCTGGAACAAGTTAAGATTTGGGGCGCTATCCAGATGGAATGAACGTATTTTACATGTGAAAAGGACATGAATTTTGAGAGGCCGGGGTCAGGATGCTGTGGTTTGAATATTTGTGTCCCCATCCCACCCTCCCCCCACCCAAATTCACATGTTGAAATCCTAATGCCAATTCTGACAGTCTTAGTAGGTGAGGCCTTTGTGAGTTGCTTAAGCTGCGAGGGTAGATCCCTAATAAATGGGATTAGTGCCCTATAAGAGAGGCTCTAGAAAGATCCATCCTTCATATGAGGATTTAGCAAGATGACTCTGAACCAAAAAGACAATCCTCATCAAAAGGTGACCCTGCTGACACCTTGACCTTGGACTGACTTCCTAGCCTCCACAGCTGTGAGAAATACTTAGTGGTGTTTTTGTTAGAGCAGCCCCAACAGACTAAGCTGGGAACACTAAGCAATCTAGCTTGAGTTTGTTCCGGCCATATAGGGGTTATGAAATTTGACTACTCTGTCTTATTTGTGCAGCCCAATGAAGCCACCAATGTTTGACAAGTCTCTTCAAGGCTAACGCTACTTTCTTCTGTTTTTCTTTTTCAGCTTCCTGGGATGTGATTGATAAATAGAAATTGTATATATTTAAGATATAAAATTTGATGTTTTGATACATGTATACATTATGAAATGACCGCAGAGTCAAGCTAGTTAACATATCCATCACCCCGTCTAGGTACCATTTGTGCGTGTGTGTGTGTGTGTGTGTGTTGTGAGAACACTTGAGATTTACTCTCTTAGCACGTTTCAAGTAGACACTGCAGTATTGTTAACTGTAGTCACTATACTGTACTTTAGACCTTTGAACTCAATGTTTAGAAAACTGTTAGAATTTGTGCTTTCTTATCATTTCTGTTCTGTAAGGAATTCTCTTGGTTTCCTGCCCTCCTCACCTATGCTTTTGTTTTGGGGGGGTTGTCTGTTTATACCTGTGTTCAGCATTTTTAGGAACACTATAGTAGAACAGTTTCTCTGAACATCCTTTCTGCCATAGTGCTTGAGAGGAAACGCCTCATTCACCTTTTGAAATTTGGTAAATGTATTTGATAAATATGTTCTGGAAAAAAAAATGACTGAATTCCCACTTTATTGTGAGAATTATATATTTTACTACACATAATGGCCAAAGGAAAATTATTTTTGAGTCCATAGTTCCTTCTTTGTTTCTCAAACTGATCTTATTTTGCAATGATTGGACTGTCCTGACAAAGAGTTCCAGACGGTCATAGCTAATGCTTATGCCCTCCAATCACAAGGCTGTAGTTCTCATTTTCCCCCATTGGTTGTGGCTTTTCTAATGGTTCCACCTTCTCTGTGGTGGCGACTTTCAAAATGTGAGCAGAAGACTGTCTGGTTCAAAATCACCTGACACCCTTATGTAAATAAAGATTTAGGGCCTAAAGGCTAATATGGATCATTACATTTAGGAAAAGATCCAGGAAATCTTCGTATTAATTCAGCCTCTATATGCCCAAGAGTCACTGAATTATAGGATAAGAATTTTTATGCAAGCACCTTCATTCTCTTTCCTACTAGGTCCCTTGGAAATCGATTTAAATATTGTTAGGAGGTAACAATCATGACTTCCTGTAGAAAGTAGGAACTCCTTTTTTTTTAAATAGTCATAAGTGTTTTTTTTTAATATATGAAATTTATTCTCAAATTGGTTTCCATACAACACCCAGTGCTCATCCCAAAAGGTGCCCTCCTCAATACCCATCACCCACCCTCCCCTCCCTCCCACCCCCCATCAACCCTCAGTTTGTTCTCAGTTTTTAAGAGTCTCTTATGCTTTGGCTCTCTCCCACTCTAACCTCTCTTTTTTTTTTCCCTTCCCCTCCCCCATGGGTTCCTGTTAAGTTTCTCAGGATCCACATAAGAGTGAACACATATGGTATCTGTCTTTCTCTGTCTGGCTTATTTCGAAAGTAGGAACTTCCAATAGTCCTGTGCACTTCCTGTTCCAAATGATGAAACGCTCATTTTCAAATTCATCTCTCTTTTTTTCTATAAATCATATGGATATTATTCACACTCTAAAATTGAGAAGCGATGTAAATATCACTAATCTAATATGGTACCTTACCGGTACATTTTAAAAAGATAAAAATCAGGGGTGCCTGGGTGGCTCAGTTGGTTAAACTTCTGACTTCAGCTCAGGTCATGATGTCATGGTTCATGGGCTGGGCCCCACGTTGGGCTCTGTGCTAACAGCTTGGAGCCTGGAGCCTGCTTCAGATTCTGTGTCTCCCTCTCTCTCTGCCCCTCCCCACCCCCAGCCATGCTCTGTCTCTCTCTGTCTCTAAAAAATAAATAAAAATTAAAAAATGATAGATAGGAGCGCCTGGGGGGCTCAGTCGGTTAAGCATCCGACCTCAGCTCAGGTCATGATCTCGCGGTTCATGAGTTCCAGGCCTGTGTCTGCCTCTGCGCTGACAGCTGCTTAGGATTCTGTGTATCCTTTTCTCTCTGCCCCTTCCCCACTCACACCCTGTCTGTCTCTCTCTCTCTCTCTCTCCGTCTCAAAAATAAACATTAAAAAATTTTTTTTGAAATGATAGATAGATAGAAAGACGGATAGATACATATAAATCAGTGTGAGAGAGGCCAGTGGAGATTTCATGTAGCAAGCAGGACTTGAAGAAGCAAGGATAAGTGGTGATGCATGAGAAAGGATATCAAGGAGAGGGATCAGACACAGGCTGCAGAAACAAGGACACTAACTGCAGCATCTGAAGAACAGTGAAGCATCCCAACTGGAGTAAGAATCCTGTTAGATAAAATAGAAGATAAGATGAGGCTCGAGCCTCATATACTGGCTTTGGAATTACACTTGGAGAATCTCAGCATCTGGCAGATCCTGTAGATTAGCTGAACCACACCCAATCCCACCCCCCTCATTCCTGGTTGACTTCCACGGTAGTGTGTCAGAGATGAATAGTCACCTCCCAGAATCACAGTTAGATGTGGTCAAGCGAAACAGTTCTTGGCAATGAGATGTAAGTGGCAATTGCTAGATTTCACGTACATCCTCTGCTTTCCTAAGAAAGAAACAAAGGGAGGTGGCCTAGCTGCCTTTTCTGCTTCTTGCTCTGAACGCGGACCTGGTGTCTGTATCTATCGCGGCCCACCCTGTGATCATAATATTTAAAAGATTTACGTGGAGATAGTAATTTTGCTGAGTGGATGTTGCAGATCAGCTGAACCGTGCCAGCCATCGACGTCTGAACTTGGTATAGTGTGAGAAAAACACACCCTTATGTTTAAAGCGCCCTTGGATGAGTTTTCAATTATATGTAGCCAGACACATTCCTAAATTATACTTTAGGGAGGCAGAGAGTATGACTTTTTTTTTTTTTAGGTTTATTTATTTATTTATTTTGAGAGAGCACACCTGGAAGGGGAGGGGAGAGAGAGAGTGAGAGAGAATTCCAAGCAGGCTCTGCACCGTCAGCCCGGAACTTGATGCTGAGCCCGATGCAGAACTCCAACTTATGGACCATGAGAACAGGACCTAAGTCGAAGTTGGAGGCCTAACCAACTGAGAAACTTTGAAGACTTGGATGTTGGTAGCATTTAACTTGCCTAGCAACTTCATTTTGGCCCCATAACATGAAGTCTCCTAAAGCACATGGCGAAGGCACCTTCTGGAGATAAGGGAATTAGTCATGGGGACAAAAATTATACAGAGCAAAGAGAAGAAAAATACTATCTGAAAAAGTTGCTGAGTCACACCCGGGTGGTGGGGAGTCATCAAAGATGTCCCAAGCAAGTTAGTAGCATCTTAAGGGTGATTAACCGGGTGGTGGTAGTAACATGAATCAGGAAGGGTAACTCTGGATCATCTACAGATGCTCTGATACACCATAGTTAAAAATGGAAAACCACCCAGAAGTCAATGTACAGGTGAAGGGATGCGCGAAGTGTGGTATATCCACACATTACCCTATAGCTCTGGAAGATAATAATACCTAGTGACACTAGAACATCTAAAACTGACGCAGACTTTTACATTCAGGTATAAATTAATGCATGCACTACCCTTTTCCATTTATAGGCATATATATACACTGTTGGAAGGATTTTATATATATATATATATATATATATATATATATATATATATATATATATACACTGTTTATATATATTATATATATATATATAATATATACACTGTTGGAAGGATTATAACAATTGTGTAGCAAAAAAAAATGCACAAATGAGCAAATAAAACACCTTAGTCAAAAGAGGACTCGGAAAAATATCTGGGGTCCAAAATTCAAATTTTGCAAAGGGTCACCTTCACATCCCAGTTTCTCTTAATACTTAGATCTTATTTTTCTGGCAATTCTCCCTTAGACTCTTAGGAAATTAATTGAAACAGTTATTATTACTAGCATATGTTAGTAATATATGTTAATATTTAGTATATAATAATATGTATTTTATATATACATATATACATATAGTATATACTATATATACATATAGTATATACTATATATACATATAGTATATATACACATATACATATATATACATATAGTATATACTATGTATAGTATATGTATATATACTATATACTATGTATATATATACTATATATACTATACATATATATACTATACATATATACTATACATATATATACTATATATACACACATATACTATACACATATATATACACATATATATACACATATATACATATATATACACAAATATACATATATATACACATATATACTATACATATATATACTATACATATATACTATATACTATGTATATATATACTATATATACTATACATATAGTATATATAGTATATACTATATATACATATAGTATATAATATAATATGTATTTTTAAATATATATTATTAGTAAGATGTATGCATTCTATTTATTATTTATTATATTAATTCCATTAATACAATTATCATGTAACATACTCTGCTAGTCCTGAGGAGCTGAGGATGATAAGACACGTCTGAGCCTTTAAACTTCAAACTAGGGAGAGTGAGAGAAACACAACACTCACACACACAACACTCACACACGCAATCTTAATAACTATGAATACTGGGTATTTTGTATGTGTTTCATGATCTATAAGCTTCATAAATACCCTTTCAGATTGATAATGTTATCTTCATTATACAAATAAGTTGAAGCACCTAGGCCTTACGTAATATTCCCCAAGGACACATAGCTGGTAGCAAAGCCTGTTGTTATGAGCTGCCTACTATAATTGTAAGAAAGAGGCTTCAAAGACTAAAAACCTACACAAGCAATTGGTGGGGACAAAAGGCCAGAATATTTGAAGTCATGTTTTTTTCTGGAAAATGTAGGTTATATTGTAAGAGTAACTATGCCGAAACCAAATTAATGTAAGTACTATGAAATAAATATAGACAAAATGTGATAAGGGCATAAAGAAAGGAGTTGATAATACTTTAAAAATACACTTACTAACATAATTCTTAAATACGGGCAAATATAAAAGTGAAAGGAATGACTTTGGATCCTATCCATATAGCCCCAATTATTTTGTTAAAAATAAAATAGGGGCGCCTGGGTGGCTCAGTTGGTTGAATGTCCTAGTCTTGATGTTGGCTCAGGTCATGAACCCAGGGTCATGGGCCCCATGTGGTGCTGAGTGTGGACCCTGCTTGAGATTCTCTTTATCTCTGCTCTGTCCCTCTCCCCTGCCCATGTACTCTCTCTAGAATAATAAAATAAAATAAAATAAAATAAAATAAAATAAAATAAAATAAAATAAAATAAAATAAAATAAGTAAAAGATAGAAATTCAAACAATATAGACATTTAAAAAATAATAGACCTTTACCTCCACTAAGCCTTTTGCTCCAAAGCAGTGTTAAGAGTTAAAATAACAACATGTATAATATCTTCTATTAAAATTGTGCAAATACATACACTTGCAGACATATTTTGCATTTGAGCTCCAACAGTAATGTAATAATAATGTTCTGTATCTTGTTTCTTAGATTTTCCAATCTTAAAACTACTTTCATTTCAGAGTTAGTTCATTGCTTTAAGTACTACATAGTGGTTCGCTTCATGATATATGAAGAGAACGAATCGTTATTTCAAAAGCTGACGGTTATTTGTAGCTAGCTTGTAAGAGCCTGTCTTTATTGTCTCTATGCAATTTTGATACTCTCCCTTAAGTCTTTTTTTAGCGTTTCTTTTTTTCCTTTTAAATATAATGTATTGTCAAGTTAGCTAACATACAGTGTGCTCTTGGCTTTGGGAGGAGATTCCCATGTCCTTGAAGTCTTCCGTGTCAGCCTCCTGAAGTGCCAGCAGATGGCAATACGACAACACGCTAGGAAATGTGAATTGGCTAAGGGGATGCCAAACTATTTGAAAGTCAAAGGACCGGCTCCTTTCCAAAGTAAGAACAAAAACAAAACAAAACAAAACAAAAACAACTTCACAGATGTGATCTTTCATGATTTAAGGGTGATTTTGAGCAAAATAGCATAACATAATCTAAATTAACACTTGTTAATTTAAAAGCTTTGCAGAAGGGTCGTAACAGTAGGTCATGGATCAACTAAAGGATCTGAGTGCCAGTAGTGAAAGTGGTAGTGGTTTTTACTGGCTCATAATTAGTGACAAATCATTTCCACTTACACTCTCCTCGCAATGACCCTATGAGGTCAGAAAGTCAAAAGATATCTTCATTATACAGGTGAGAAAACCGAAGTTCTGCTTTGCAAAGGCTTAGTCCCAAAATCTGCCTCAAGTGCGACTCTTCTGACTCCAAAATATTGAGCTGTTCCCAAGCCACCAGTTCATTTGCTGGATCTATGATTGTCTTCGTGTTGGTTTTGCTTGCTCATCACAGTGCGTGGGAACTATATACATGATGACATTTTTAAGATGAGAAAATACATTTACTAGTATGCCATTAGTACAACCAAGATTAAATCTCACCCAGTTGAGAGAAGAGGAAAGAAAAGAAAAAAAGGAGAGATAAAGGGACATCAGAAGGGAGGACAGGTTAGGGGCGCCTCGGTGGCTCAGTCGGTTGAGCGTCCAACTTCGACTCAGGTCATGATCTCACGGTTCGTGGGTTCGAGCCCCATGTCAGGTGCTGTGCTGACAGCTCAGAGCCTGGAGCCTGCTTCGGATTCTGTGTCCCCCTCTCTCTCTCTACCCCTCCCCTGTTCATGTTCTGTCTCTCTCTCTCTCTCTCTCTCTCCCTCTCTCTCTCTCTCTCTCAAAATGAATAAACATTAAAAAAATTTAAGAAGGGAGTACAGGGTAAAGGTAATGAAGGTGGAAGAGGCAAAAAAAAATGAAAGGACTGAAGGAATGAGAAAAAGGAGCTGCACGTACAACTGAATAGACTTTCGGGTGGTGTAAGAATCGGTCCCAAACACTGATTACAACCTCTACTCCCTACATGCCAAGCTTGGTATCCACAGCCCGCAGAAATAGTATAATTGCTTCAATTCTTGAATGTCTTTATGTAGAGAATATGTGATGTGTGTGTGCATGTGTGTGAGTGTGTGTGTGTGTGTGTGTGTGAACGTATGTGCGTGTGTAAAATGTTAGACATATATATGGTATTTTAAGTTAAAATCACTTAAAAATGGGCAGGTAGAACTGGATTTTTCAACAGGATTTGCCACGTTTTCCAGTGAAGTGGACCAATTAAAAATTTTTTTAATGTTTATTTGCTTTTTGAGAGAGAGAGAGAGAAACAGAGCTTGAGTGGGGGAGGGGAGAGAGAGAGACACAGAATCCAAAGCAGGCTCAGGCTCTGCACTATCAGCACAGAGCCAGAGGCAGGGCTCGAACCCATGAACAGTGAGATCATGACCTGAGTTGAAGTCACACGCTTGACCAGCTGAGCCACCCAGGTGCCCCATGAGGTGGATCAATTCAATCCTCTTAAATCCTGCATCGCATCTACAAAACTAAGACTTTGCAGACACAGAGTTATCGGGAGCCTTAAATGAGATTGTCACACAGCAGGTGTGCACGTGTGCGTCTCAGTCCAGCTAATACACAAGTGCCTGTGTATTTTGGCATTAAAGCACTCAGCCTCTGTGACCTGGCCCTTGTTTGTTTCTCCAGCCTTGTCTTGTCCCAGGTTTCTCTTCAATCACAGGAGCAGCAATGTCCCTCTGGGTTTTTGTTTCCTTTGTTTTGCGGGTGTTTTTACTTCACTTTGCTCTTTTCCTCTTTCAGCCCCTGTTCATCCTTGTTTTTGTTTTGTTTTGTTTTGTTTTGTTTTGTTTTGTTTTCATATGCCTACCAGCCTGTAATCAACAAGGGTCACCCCCCTTGTGAGGCATCCAGCTCAAGCCCAGAGCACATATTCTGTTAAACCGTGTGAAGGGCATCACTTCAGACAAACTGGCATGGCGGTGTCTCGAATTGCTAATGAAGAAATCAACTCTTCCTTCAGCCAAGGACCAACTGAAACTAGGTAGCAAATGTCTCTAGTAGACCGGGATGTTCTTAGCTTGTTTTCTTCACAATGCGTTAGACGTCTCAGGACACCAAGAGGGTGATCAGTTCATCTGTCAGTGCAAATCAGAAGGTGTGCTCATGTCACCTGGGCAGCCACCAGAGCTCTGCCTCCAGTGGGATTCTTCACTGTCTACCACCCCCAAGTGCCCGAGACTCACTTAGTCAAGGGAGCTGATGGGAATAATTAACACTGACACTAGCTAAGTTTTGTGGGGGGGAATAAACTTCTCCAAAGTGAAATGTTTCTTGATTCCTTTTACTACCTCCTTTAGAGCAGAAATTTTAAGTATAGGCTGTCACCCACCCACTTTACTCTCACATTAATGCAGGTTAAATGGTGCCATCCCGTCACCCAGTGGTTTGAGACACTAAACACACAGAGTTTAGAAGTCACAACACAAGCCAGAATATGTGCAGACAAAGAAGCTTGAGGTGGAGATTCTCTGGGTATACCAATGTACCCTCTCTCGATATTACCTACGTTCTTGGAAATAATCTTCACAGACCTGGATGCATTTTACTTAGGAATAATAGGCGACCGTCAGAATTGATTAGATAATTCCAACTTCTCCACAAGAAAGGAAAAACAAAAATCACTAGGTAAATGCCAATGTGTTCGTTTCTATAAGAGGAGATTAGACTGAGCGTCTCATGACTAATTCCAAACTTGAATACTAGTTCTTGGTTGGATTTGAGGAAAATCCTGAAGCTTGCTTCAATGAATAGAAAGTCACTTTGCAACTTGATTCTTCTTATTTGTTATGAGGCTGGTGCCATGTTCCGAGATCTGGGAAAGAAAAGAAATGAGCCAACCCTCCATGTCAGTTGTCATTCTCCTTTTCATCCCAGTCCTCTCTTTGAGGTTCCCCTTAGATTCCAACATTTCCAAACAGTACATAAGGCACAGAGCTACAGCATCCGCCTTACATTCCCATAAGTTAAAGCAGAAAAATAATGACTACAAACTGAGGCACAGGATGGATTTTTCTTGCTTCGAAGTACAAAGGGATTCTAATTATGACCAGCATTCAAAGACCGTATTGCTTTCTCTGTCTTTAATAGAATGTTACTTTATTCTCTGTGTCTACAAATTTCAAAGATAGGCACAGGGATGAAAAATACAAGTGTATTAGCAACCTTTTGTAAAACCTTCCTGTTGTAAAGCTTACCACAAGGTGGCACTCTTTCTTAGTGTAAATTTCTTTGAAACTCCAGGTTATTCTGAAGTGTTAGATTTCCAAGTTGGGACTGGAGAATTCACTATATTATTCCATATCTCCAATAATTACTTCAGTTGCGTGTTTTGGTAGATTAGCTGATTCATTTTTAAGTGACAAAAACAATTTACCAGTTTGTGCTTTCCGTGGAAATGATGCTATTGGGAAGAGGTTTTTCTGAATATGGAGGACATTGACTAAGGAAAGGCTTCAGAAGAAAGGTCCTGGAGACTTGGGATTTGGATTCCAGTTCTACTGACTTATTCCCTGAACAAAGTGAAAACCCATTAAGCTTAATGAGTCAGAAATACCTTGTCCAGAAAATGATCATCATTATACATTCCTCACATAGTTGCTTTAATTAAATTAGATAATTTACATAAACACTGAACATCATAGGCTTTCAAAAAGTTCACCTTCATGCACATACACCCTTAATGCTAACATGTGCCTAACTTGTTTCCATTTCATAATGGCTTTTTTTCTCTAAGATAAAAATACTACAATAATGTGCTTCAGCCTTTTTAACCCAAAACTTTTTCTTTGGATCTTCAAGCCAAGGAAAAAATCTATATAATATTTATGATATTAGGAGAATATCACATTTAATCTAATATTTATCGAGTGCCCACCATAAGCCAGATACCTATATTCTACATGCTTAAGAAATAGCAGTGAACAGAAAACAATACCTGGAATCAGACAATAGGAATCAGACAATAAAGGTATAAATAGAGGAGATAAGGTCATGTGGAAACCAAATAGAGTAGAGTGGATAAGAAGGCTTCTTGAGTAGGTGATATTTGAATTAAATGTTGAGAAAAAGGCTTGCTCAGAACTGAGGGAAAGGAATTACGAGAACAGAGAGCAGCAGAGGTCCTGACAGAGCAATCCTCTTGAATTGACCGAAAACAGAAAAGAAAGTAGTGTGACCAAAGTGTGATAATCGATGAGACAAGAGAGAGACAAAAGTTGACAATGTACGTAAGGACTAGATCACGTGGCGTTGAAGATTTTATCTTGAGATGAGTTGTCTCTGGGGTTTTAAACTGAAAAGTAACTTCATCTTATTATTTTACATATATTTCAGATTCATAAACATGAAATAATAATGAGGGCTTTTGTTGCTTAGGTATATTGTTACTAATTCCTAAACTAATGTTCGTAACCAAAAGCATCAACCTTCTGAACATTTATGAAAAATAAACATTTGATCCTGTGGGTTTAATATAATTTAGAGTTGTTTATAAGGGAACAGTTTTCACACCACAATGAAAACACTGAAATTATTTCTCAGTAGCATGAAATCCCTCTCATACTTTATATTTTCTCTATTCACCAGTAGAATGTAGATAGAAGTGACATTTGCCTCTTCTGAGCATTTAGGAAACTGATGAGTTTTCTCCATTCTGTTTTTCCCCTTCTTCCACCAGAAAACAAAGGTCTACTTGGACCTGAGGGGCTCATTCCCTAAATTGCTGGTTGGAAGAAAGCCCCCCACCAAACTAGCACAGTCTCATTAGGCTGTTTCTTTATTCCCACCCTTCCTTCACCTCTCTGCTATAAAGGTATTTTTCTTCCATGAAGTTCTATTCAATCCCTGCAAGATAACCAGCCAATGCTCAATGCTCAAAATCCTTCCACTCTGTCAAGTCTTAGCTTTCTTGTCTGTCCTGCACTTTATCTCATAGAACTCCTTGCCTGTCTGCCCTGCCCTAGAGAGTTGGGGGTGGTGGGGATCTAAGAGTTTAGTAATTTTGCTTGCGAGATTCTTTTTGCCCTCACTGTAGGGATCAAATGCCATTCTTCCCATGTGTCTTCTGCCTGCTAGTAACGGAGCCACATCTGCCCTTGTCATGGAACAAATAATGAAAACTGACAAGCTGCAGAGGATCCTGGAGCTCAAAGAAATCCCATTAATTTTTGTAGGATACATGGCATCAAACTGCTGAGGCAGCAGGTCAGGTAATGAGAATCAAGGAATTATAAAAGCTAAGATGGACATTCTCTTGCTCGTTGAAAGAGATACTCCTATCAGGAAATCCAGTGTTGAATCAGATATTTAATAAGGACATCGAATGAGTAGCTGAGAATTTAGAAATACACTGAAGTCATCTCCTGAAGAATCCAAACATTTGACCGCAAACTGAGTTGATCACATGAAATCAACCAGACTATTGTAGATTAAGGTAGAGCTGCCATCTTAAGAAGATGCTCCAGGGGCGCCTGGGTGGCTCAGTTGTTTGAGCGTCCGACTTCGGCTCAGGTCATGATCTCACGGTTTGTGGGTTCGAGCCCCACATCGAGCTCTGTGCTGGCAGCTCGGAGCCTGGAGCCTGCTTCGGATTCTGTGTCCCCCTCTCTCTGACCCTCCCCTGCTCATGCTCTGTCTCTCCCTGTCTCAAAAATAAAAACGTTAAAAAAAATTAATAAAAAAAATAAAAAGAATAGCTGGCTTTCAGAAGAAAACTGTGCTCCCACGAACACTTAAATAATTTTTGGAACATAGCCAATAACTGGGTAATTGACAATTGGTCTATGAATACTTATCTTTGCTTAACAAATGCAAAGTTGATTGTCCTAGATATAGGCTAATCTTAGGAGAAAATAGCACAAATGAAATAGTGAATATTTTAAAAAGAAAGAAAACAATAAATTTTAAAATGTGTATGTGGCCAGAATATTTTAAAAGTATTTTTTAACCCTTTTTTAATAGTGAATGTAAAGAGTATGTAGCAGTACTTACAGAAAACTTACCTGCTGTGTGTTCAGTACAATAATGTCCTTAAAGCATATATTTTTAAATTTACTCTAATACAATGACTGGCTTCGAAATGCCTACCCTGAATCTAGATCTTGGCTTGCCAATGTCGATCAGTTCTCTAGATTACCTCCAGATGGCAATATCTCATTAAAATTATAATAGTAGGCATCTATTTGCAGTAGACCCTCCTCAAAAAAATCCTATTGGATTCAAGTGCCAGGTATGTAAACTCTGTCTATATAATTTGTCTCTTAAAAGACTGACAGAAAGGTAGGTTCTATCTAATCAGCAAGATCAAAATGGAATGCTCACTCTGAGCCCACATTGACCAGCTGTGAGTGGTTTACTTGACTTCAGTGAATTTTCAGTCATTGATTTGACCACTCTTGGACTCACCCAGCTTTTAGTTCAGTTCTATTTTTGTTTTTTTGCATTAAAAGTTAGACGTCTGTTTTAAGATTGTATTTCTCTCTGGCTCCCCAAGACTGATTTTAGGTTTTCTGGTGTAGCCTGAGGATTGCGTAGCTGAACTGCATGAGCTCATTGGTCATAGGACACCAGATAAAAGTGGATTGGAATCTTTGTGACATTAAGCTAGTTACTCTCTAAGCTTGGTTTCCTTATTAGTAAAACGGGATAATAATATCTAACTTGACATGGTGGTGGTGAAAATTAATGAGATATTGCATGGAAAGCAGTAAGAGGTATCTCATACATGAGAAGCTAAATAGAACCAATTATATTTCTTTCTGATTGTCAGTGTGAACACTGACTGCCAAGATGCCACCCAAGAACTAATCTAATTAAATAACTTGGAGTGTTCCTCTTTTCCCCCATTGTTTTACCTGTCACCTTGCAATCTCCACTCATTCTTCACGAACCAGCTATAGTTTTTCTATTGAAGATGTTCCCAGTTCCACAATCAAATTGAGCTGTGCATTCCCATTACTCCAACCAGACTCTGTTGATATTTCTGTTGCAACCTTGCCATGGTGTATCGTTACTTACCTGTTTGCACATCAGTGTCTTTCAATTGACCTTGAATTTTGCAAACTCAGAAACTATATTTTATTTATTTTTGCCTTCCTACTGCATAGTACAAAGTACAACACATAGTAGGTTCTCAGTAAAGGTTTGCATGAATGAATGAATGAATGAATTCCCTTTCATAGACTCCATCTTGACCACATTTCAGATCTCAGAATTCCCACAGTCCTTTATGAGTGGATTGCAAAATCAGTCTGCTCTGCACTTTTCCCAGGATAGTGGGAGGAATTGCTTATCTAGTCCCTTTGATTTGGGGCCAGAAGGAATTACTTTTGGGAAGATTGCCCTGCTGGAAACAGTAAACCTTTTACTCTTTTTTTTTTCTTTCTTTCTTGATTTCCCTTTCAAACCCCCTTTGTCCTATCAGGCTAAAAAGGATTTAAGCCATGTTTCTGTGCCCACTAAATGCTCCTGCCAAAGATAAGAAAGGAGTAGACAAAATTGGAATAGTCTTGTTAGATTTCTGGCATTATGAATAATTGAGCTTTTTGTGATATGATTTAATTTTTACAATTAAAAAACAGAGAAAAGAATTGGCAGTAGTTGAAAAATTCCCGTTGCTCTATTATTAAAACCCATTTTCTACAAAAAATAATCTGACCAAAAACGTGTTTTAAAAAAATATGGCAGTTACGTGGCATTTTGGAGACTAAAGGGAAGATTGGTTGACTGTTTCATTTGTTCATTTTTTGTTTTTTTTCACTTTTCAACAGGAAGTTCTGCCTTTTACCTGATAAGATTCAATCGTTTGGCTAAATAGAGAAATACTGTCTACTTTTCTGTGTTCAAATAACATCTTTACTCATAGCTTTTTAACTGGCTGAGATGTTCATTACCTCCTGTACCTCATACCTCTCTGATTGTAATCCAAATCCATTATCTGGTGGAATGGGTCACATCATAGTGCATGTTGGTCAAAATTTTAGAGTGGCTTGGAGATATTGGAATGGTTTCAAACTTCCTATGTCTAAAAGGCTTGAAAAAATAATTTATTAAAGGAATGTCAAAAGTTGGGATTAATTACCAAGTGGGAAATAAGTTTTAAGAGTAGCATCATGAGACATAATAAGATATTCTTAATACCTAAATTGTAAAAAGGGTACAGGGGTTGGTTTCCAGATTCAGGTGCATAGGGAAGGGTACCTGACTACAGATCATCGCGACCTAGACAAAGGCAGGGAGCACACTCTCCTGCAAGTATCCAGTGCCCACAAATGGATGCCCCATAAGGAGCAATCACTTAACCTTTTAAAGATGGAGTGCTCATTTATTTTTAATTGACTCTAAGTGGTTTGGAGGCACCTTACCACAAACTCACCTTACTTGCCAACCCATCCGAATTCTAAGTTACAATCACACATGTCATGCAGAGAAAAACCCTTGGGAAGGAAAAACTTCATCTTCAAATAAAGAATTAACTTCTAAGGATTTTGTCTAAGGAGTTTGGAAACTTAGCACAGTATCAGATGGTGTCTTTGGACCATATTTGATAGTCTAAGCAGATTATGTGCATGGCCTTTTTTTCCCCTCCTCCTTCTCTTCCTTCCCCTTTTCAATTCTCAATATATTTTCTACTTCTGTATATCTTACAATTTGTAGGTTACTAGTATGTGGCTCTGTGGGAAAGGCAATATATTCTATGGTAATTGGCTCTAATTGATATTATTCCAAATTATGCTTCTCCCTACCATACAAAAATTAGGGATTTGATGCAACTTAACTGAAAGAGAAACAAGAAGGCAGATAAAAAATGTTAGTCTAGGCCAGTTTCCTATAGCAACCATTCCTTTCCCCATGCTCCAACCATTTGGTGTTTTTGTGACTTTCACAAACTGTTGGCTCATATATAGTTATCTTCTATGTAATGAAAATGGGTTATATTAAAATGCAAAAACAAATTTAAAAACTAACTTACTCAGAAAGTACCCTTGAGTAAATACTGGGTGGTATATATTTCATAGTTAATCATTAAGAAAATTAGTTGAGATTTAAATAGTATATATTTTATAGAGAGAGATCCAAAGCTGTAATTGTGTGACAGGTCAGGGAAAAAAGAAGGATGTCAAAGTAGAGGAAATCAACCTGAGGACTTGGGATTTCATAATGCCATCCCAACACAACTTAACCAAAATTAATGTCAAAGTATAACATCGTGATTCAAGGGCATGTTTTAAATGTTTGGAAATGAGATAAAAGTAAAAATTTAATAAAAATTTACTTGAAAAGTAAATATCTCCGGTCAGAGTTTGCATGTTCCTTTCCTTCGTCCCTCAGAGATGTAAAAGTTCTTGGATTGCTTTCAAGTTCATGCTTCCACGGTCGCATGCCATAGAAGTTATTATTAGCCAAGAAACAAGAACACGCCAACCCATTTTGTGCAAACCATTTTGTGTCTAGAATATAAAGATTGCCAGCCATATGGACATATTGTCATAAATAATTTTGAATAATAAAGATCATATTTTTTTCAACTTTTATACAAGTTATTTCAATTAAAAATCATTCAGAGGTTAATGGATCATCTGACATCAAGAAATGGCAACACATCAAACTTCATTGATTATTACACTTAATTTATATTGCTATGTGATTTATCACTAACAACTATTGAATATCCCTAATATATAGTGAATTGAAACCTCATGCTACTGGATAATTATTTGATGTTAACAAAGAACAGATTATATTCAGATCTTGTGCAATTTATAGTACATGTGATTTTTATTAGTGCTTGGCTCATTGCTTCCAAAATTCTTCCAAATTTTTTTATTAAAATTGTTCTGAATTGAGTTTAGTGAGCAAGATGAGTTCTTATTTTATTATCAAAGTTTCCAGCACATAATAATAAAAATCTGTGATGTAATTGTATAAATATCTCCATTGCCTGGCAATGAGAAAGAACATACAAATAAATAAGATAAATAATAAACTGAAACGCACTCCAGAAAATTATCACAATGTTTTTCTTTTATCATTTCTAAAACCATTATTTTTTTTTTCACCAAAGGTAATAGAACATTTCTACCTATTTGGATACAGGTAATACTTTTTATCACATTCATATTTTTAATATTACTGAGAAGTTATTCAATGGACATGTTAGATATTTTAGGAAAAACAATTCATAACAGTCAGAAGTTTTTCAGCATATCTAACTTTTCAGAAATTAAATTACTAATTAGCAGTAACAGACCTTTAATGTAAAAAACTGTTTATCCAAGAAATACATGAAATATATATGTGCTTTAAAAACTCAAACACTTCTGAAAAATTTAGGATGAAAACGATTATCTGCCTAATCACTATTTTTCTCCATTTCTGGCTTTCAGAGACAAAAAAAACCCTTTGTTTTTCTGAGTTCTTCTGGTAGTTATCTCCTCATTTCTGACTCATTAGTTCCTATTGATGCTCTTGATTTATTGACTGTAGACATTGTTGACTTTCTGATAGGAGATAGGAGAATTTCGCTCACTTAAGCCACATTTTTCCTGCTCGTTCCATCCTAATAATGACTTCATTGCTTACAGATGCTTCCTTGATTACTGTAGAAAGTTTAAATAATAAAATTAAACCACCTACTCTTGATCCATTAATCACAGTACCACTTTAGTCCTCCCCTTGTAGAATGAGGAACTTGTTACTCCTACCTTTCCCTCCACTCTCTTGCCTCTTCCACTTATGATGTCAGATATGTATTTACTTCCTTTATATCATCAGAGTTGATAATATTTATGTTCTTTTGTATCCAGTTAATCTCTGAAATGGATTGATTAGTGGAGCATAACAACAAAACATTTTCCAAATTGCCACTTACCTTATTTACATTCTGAAGTTCTCTAAATTTTCCATCATAATTTAGGTCACACTCTTTTCTCAGAGAGATGACTCTCAGATAATTTCATTAACTTCTCACATTCTGGTTTTCTGGGCCAAACCTAACTGACCATCGAAGAGTCACTTTATTATTACATTGGGCTGGAGCTACTGTTTCCTGAATCCTGTATCTTTCTCTTCCATCTTCTGCTAAAGGTCATTCTCAAAAATTCCAAGAAAATGGTATAAAGTATATCTGAAAATGACTTTATTTTACTCTTATATTTGAAATTTTAAATATATTTATTTATTTTGAGAGAGAGAGAGAGACTGCATGAGTGGGGGCAGGGGCAGAGAGAGAGAATCCCAAGCAAGCTAGGCATTGTCAGCATGGAGCCTGATGTGGCCTTGAACTCACATGGGCTCAAACTCATGAACTGTGAGATCATGACCTGAGCCAAAATCAAGAGTGGGATGCTTAACCAACCAGCCACCCCTACTCTCATATCGGATGAGTAGTTTGGCTGGGTATAGAATTCTAGGCTAGAAATAATTTTCTCAGATTTCAAGACCCTGTTGCACTGTCAGTTAACAATCAGTACTACTGTTCAAACTGATATTGTCTGAGTTTTGTTTCTTTCAAAGTTATCTGCATTTTCTCTTACAAAAGCATAAGGAACATGGTTTTATATTACTTGTATTCTTCACTCTAAAAAAAATTTTAAGTTTGAGATTGCAATGATGCTGTAGGTCTCTTAACTTTTCTGTCAATATTTGTAGCCTTTGACCTACACTCTGGATGTTTACCTCAATTTTTTCCCAACTTCATTTTTATCTTGCTAATTGTTTTCTATTATCCAAGAGATTTCTTATTTCTTGTTGGTGCTCCCTCAAAAATGTAACTGAGCATACACATATGTGTCAAAACTCATGAAACCTCAAATGTGTGCATTTCATTGCATGTAACTTATACTTCATTAAAGATGATTTTATAAGATGGAAACTATCCATCAACTTCGTTTCCACTGTTAACCTCTCTTTCTCATTCTTCTGAAATATTTTTCTTGCTGATCTCTTTGCTTCTACCTTTATCAATCTTGAAAATATTCTCCCCATTCAGTAATAAACAACTTTTAATACATGACCCAGATCATGTTAGGCTTTCCACTGAACACAGAAGAGTATCTACACAAGTTGGCATAGATCAAGAGGTCTATCTATTGTCTGTCCTTCTCTCCAACTTCATTTCATTTCTCTTATTCACTAGGTTTCTTTTATTGTTTAATTTTTAATGTTTATTTTTGAGAGAGAGAAACAACACAAGTAGGGGTGGGGCAGAGAGAGAGGGAGACCCAGAATCCGAAGCAGGCTCCAGGCTCTGAGCTGTCAGCACAGAGCCTGATGCAGGGATTGAACTCAGCAGCTGTGAGATCATGACCTGAGCTGAAGTCAGACACTTAACTAACTGAGCCACCCAGGCACGCCAACTAGGTTTCAATAGTAGAGGTTTTTGTCTGTTTTGTTTTATTTTGTTCTGGGGTAGATTTTGTTTTTGTTTTTGGTTTGCACGTTCATGAAAATGCTAAGCCCATTCCTGTTACTTCAGCTTGAACTCATTCCTTCTGGCTGTCTGCACAGCTGACTCTGTCTCATCATGTAGGTCTCATTGTATCTCACCTTTTCAAGGAGGCCTTACCTGACCACCTTATGCAAAGGTCTCCTCCATTTACTACTCTACATTTAAATTTTCTTTTTTTTTTAAACTTTAAAAAAAATTTTATTTATTTTTGACAGAGACAGCATGAGTGGGGGAGGGGCAGAGAGAGAGAGGGAGAAACAATCTGAACTAGGCTCCAGGCTCTGAGCTGGCCAGCACACAGCTTGATGTGGGGCTTGAACTCACGAACCACAAGATCGTGACCTGAGCCGAAGTTGAGCACTCAACTGACTGAACCACCCAGGTACCCCTACATTTTCCTTTTTTTTTTTAATGTTTATTTATTTTGAAAGAGAATGTGCATGTGCAAGCGGGGGTGGGGACAGAGAGAGAGGGAGAGAGGGAATCCCAAGCAGGTTCCATGCTGTCAGCACAGAGCCAGGTGTGGGGCTCAATCCCATAAACCGTGAGACCATGGCTTGAGCTGAAATCAAGAGCTGGACACTTAACTGAGCCACCCAGGTGCCCCCATGTACTTTTTCTTTATAGTGCTTAGCACTTTCTAAAACAATCTTGTTTCCAGTCTCTCCTGGGACAGGGGAGCAAAGCAGAAGAAAGCTTTGTGTTTGGTAGTGTTGTCTTTATTTGCACATATCTAATATTTTGTGTCTTGCTCAGGTAGCTGCATTTTATCAGCATCCACTCCCATTATCTATATTAACCAATGGATCATGCAGTCTTGATGTTACAAAAAAAAAATCCTAGCAGAGCATGCATGGTTTTAGAGCCAGAAAGATCTTTGGAGGAATTCTGGGTCTCCATTTATTTTGTGATCTTCCATGAGTTAGCTTTAGTCGTCTAATCAACAAAATGAAAAATTATATTTGCTCTGGAAAGGGTTATTTGAAGAAATTGTATGACTGTTTTCTTAGATATAAAACCAGTAGTTGCTTAATAAATTTAGATCATCTTCCCTATCTGCACTTATCCATTCCCAAAATACTGACAGAATACCTACTATCTGCCCTTAGACTCTCTGGTCTCCATGAATGTCCCTAGTGCCAGAATCTTACGACCCCCAATAAAAACTTTTCCATTTTGAATCAACATTAATGTTAGGATGTTTTAGTTTATGTTAATAGGAAATTTGTCCTCTATTATCTGTACACATTCTTCCTTATGTCGGTCTTGTGACAATACTTTGTTTCTTCTCAGTCTTCTTGCCCCAACTTAAATATTCCCAGTTGTAATAAATGTTCCTCATATGACGCAGCTGCTATTTTCTGGGTGAATTCCTGTTTGTCATTTTTCCATGTAGTGCTTATTGCCTAGAACTTCACAAAATTCCCCATGTGTTTTCACACTAGGGCATACTGGAACAAGACTGTCATCTCCTGAATTTATTTTACTCGTCATCACATTAACTTTTGTTTTTTCAAGTGGCATCATATGAAGTCTCATGTTGAGAGGCTTCTAAATCTTTCCACATATGTTTCTGTTAAATAATGTCATCTTCATGTTGTACTTTTACAGATGACTTTGTGTGTCTTAATTCAAGATTTACAGTTTCCTTAGTACATTTCGGGCAAAAAGATTGTAGCGATATCCTATCTTATCTAATTTTCTATGATTTTGAATAGGCAACAAGTGTACTAGTGGAGAACATTCTCAGCTTTCCCCCCAGAATTTGAATAATGTGGAATGCTAACCATTATGTAATGCATGTTTGCGTTCATCTCCGCTCACTAAAAATGAAGTTTTGAAAATATTGACATCTGGGCTTTATGTATGTGTGCTTGTACCATCTGGTGGATGTTATTTCCTTCTGGAATAAAAGAATTACATAGTCTTCTAGGAAGGCAAGTTTGGCATACATAGCCATAAATATAGAACAAAATGAAAAGAACAAATTGGTCAGTAAATTTCAAATCTGTATTTATTAACAAGCAAGTAATAAATGTAAACATCTGGAATGTGTAACCACGGAACCAAATTTAAATCTAATTCGTAAATACATCCTCATTTTATTTTCATTAAAATTTATATTTTTATGCTATAAATGGTTGTATTTTATGTTCATATTGCAGATTTAGAGTATTCATTTAGTGGGATAGTTTTATGTTTCAAATTATTTTCATTCATGTCTTAAAAGCAATTTCTCTAAGGTGCTTGATAAATATGTACTTTTTATGTTTACCAAACTTGTATTTTTTTCTTCTTTCCAAGGTTTTATTTGTATTCCAGTTAGTTAACATGGAGTGTAATATTAGTTTCAGGTGGAGAATTTAGTGATTCATCACTTATACAACACTTGGTGCTCATCACACCAATGGGCTCTTCTTAATGCCCATCACCTATTTCACTCACACCCCACCAACCTCCCCTCCAGTAACCAGCAGTTTGTTCTCTATAGTTGAGTCTGTTTCTTGGTTTCCTTCTCTTTTTTCTCACTGTGCCATTTGTTTTGTTTCTTAAATTCCAAATACGAGTGAAATCATTTGGTATTTGTCTTTCTCTGATTGACTTACTTCACTTAGCATAAATACTCTCTGGCTCCACTCATGTTGTTGTAAATGACAAGATTTCATTCATTTTTATGGCTGAGTAATAATCTACTGAATATAATATATATATATATATATATATATATATATATATATGTCTTTATTCATCAGTCAATGACGTTTTGGGCTCTTTCCATAATTTGGCTATTGTTGATAAATGCTGCTATGAACTTTGGGGTGCATGTATCTCTTCAAATTAGTATTTTTATATTCTCTGGGTAAATATCTGGTAATGCAATTGCTGGATCATAGGGTAGTTCTATTTTTAACTTTTTGAGGAACCTTCACACTGTTTGCCAGAGTGGCTGAACCAGTTTGCATTTCTTCCAACAGTGTAAGAGGGTTCCCCTGTTTCTGCATCCTTGCCAACACGTGTTGTTTCCTGTGTTGTTAATTTTAGCCATTCTGACAGGTGTGAGGTGATATCTCATTGTAGTTTTGATTTGTATTTCCCTGATGATTGATGAGTGATGTTGAGCATCTTTTCACGTTTCTGTTGGCCATCTGTATGTTTTCCTTGGAGAAATGTCTGTTCATGCCTTCTGCTCATTTCTGATGGGATTTTTTTTTTTTTTTTTTTTTAGATGTTACGTGTCATCAGTTCTTTATATTTTGGATCTTACCCTTTTATTGGATATGCCAGTTTCAAATATCCTCTCCCAGTCCATAGGTTGCCTTTTAGTTTTGTTGATTGTTTCCCTCGCTGTGCAGAAGCTTTTTATTTCGATATAGCCCCAATTGTATATTTTTGCTTTTATTTCCCTTGCCTCAGGAGACATACCTAGTGAGAAGTTGCTATGGCTGCTATCAGAGAGGTTATTGCCTGTGTTCTCCTCTAGGATTGTAATGGTTTCCTGTCTCACATTTAAGCTGATAAACATTTTTTTGAGGATAGGAACATTGTATCAGTTTCTAACTGAAGCAAATTTTGTATTGATAGTGTCTCTAGGGATGGAACTCAACTTAGTAAAAATTTCTGTGGTTTTCATTATCACCCCACCCTGAAGCAGTCATATATGAGGATTTAAAAAATATCCACCCAAGTTTATTGGAAAACTATGAAAAATAAATTCATTAAATTATGGTGTATGCCACCTGCTGGTTTTGGTCACCTATTATGCATTTCATCAGTTTCAGATATAACATCCTGACTTTTCTTTAGTGAACCTCATCTACCTCAGTTTTCAGTCCATATGGTCTCGTTGGGACCAAACCCACGCCCTAGGCAGAGTGTGGGAAGGTGATGCACACCTGGCCAAACAGTCGGTCCCATCCTCTTAGGCACCAGGTATAAGGAATGAGCCTTCAACAGAAGTTAGAAAAATAAGCATCATTCCTACAACTTTTGCTGAAATAGGAAGAGAAGATCCACGTGTTTACTGAGATTACCAAGCAAGTAGGAAACGAGCGCAGGCCTGTTGGAGAGTATTTTTGAAATCACTTGGAAATTACACCTCAATGTGAAAGACCACATACAGAAAAATATAGCTGAGAGATGGAGAGATATTTCTAAATATATTGTTTCATCATTTGGATCTTGCTGTACCTGAAAATCAATTTCTGGACTCTTCAGTTGTGTGAGCCAATAAAGGTCCTCCCCCCCCCCCCCAACCATTTTTAAATTGAGATTCTGCCCTTTTGCAATGGAAAGGTGCTGATTAAATTGCAGCTCACCCTCACAATTTTCCCCAGGCCCCGGTTCCACACTGGACAAGCCTTTCCAGGATAGACAACTGGATTGCCATGATAGTCATGTGTAGCTTCCAGTACTTCCCCCACCAGCAGCAAAAAATATATAGTCGGGATATATTAAGACACATGCCAATTTAACTGCATTAAATTATTGCAATGACAATTAGAAAAAGCCATAGTCCCCATGAGCAAGAGACAGTAGAAGCAATCTGGAAATGAATCTTTCAGCTAAAACAGTGGTCAGAAGACTATGGTCCATGAACATATCTAACCCACCACCTGTTTTTCCAAATAACATTATTAGAACATAGCCTCTCCCTCCCCTATGGACCATTTTTTGTGTCACAGTGGCTGATTTGAGTGTAAAGACCAAGACTCTATTATCTGCAAAACCAGCCATATTTACTCTCAGCCTCTTTACAGAAAAAGTCCGTAGATATCACTACTAGTGGATCACCAAGTACACTAAAAAGGGCTCAAATGTGTCCTTTTATGAGCTCATAAGTAGCATGTGTCTGATCTCTGGAGCCCAGGGTGCAAAACTATGCTGAAATGGCCAGTGTGAAACTCAATGGCCAGTTATCTGCATTTCTATTTTAATAATCACATCAAAATAAGTGAATCAGAAAGCTAAAGGTATGGAAAGGTTTTGCTGTTATTTCAGGATATAAAAAAGTAATGATGTATGTTATTTCAACTATAGAACATTAGACAACCCATAGTCTAAAACGTGAGTTCTTACAGTGTCCATATCTGTCATAGGAACATTTAGTGCCAACCATTTCAAATGGTTTTTATGAATCCCAAAAGAAAAAAGAAAAAAGAAAAAACAAGTAATTTATGTAAGGCTATATTGAGGTTTTACGTAGAGTTATACAATGTAGAGCTTCCTACATTTTTGGTATGCATGGGGAAAAAAGACTGAACATAACTTTCTTATGATATAAAGGTATCTAGAAATTTACATCACTGAGCGTCTCAGCCCAGGGCTTAATTCATCTGGCTTTTAATTCATCTGTGCTGTTGCCAGTAAATCTGTCTATGGTTGCAAAACTACATCAAGATTTTAGAACACTGTATTTACAGAACATAAAACAGACATGACCATGAAAATCTACATGTGGTTGTTTTCCTCTGTGACTTTTATATTTTCTCTGCTTGTGGAAATCTAACAAAAAGAACAACTTAAGAGGCCTCCAAAAAATATCCCAGGAAAACATCCCTTATGAAAATTTCTGCTGCCACCACTTGGGGAGAAAAAAGAAACATTTTCTTCAGATTTCCAGTCCATTGGTCAGGAGTCTTCGGCTTTTAATGTCTTTAATAATTACTGGGTTCTATGTCCATTTTCAGGTACCTCCCCACAAAGATTCTGTTTCAGTGGGTACAGGATGGGACATAGCTATCTGTGTTCTAACAAGCATACTAAAACAATTCAGACATAGGCACTGGAAAGCTCTGTTTTGAAAAACTGCATAGGGGCGCCTGGGTGGCTCAGTCGGTTGAGCGACTTCGGCTCAGGTCATAATCTCACAGTCCGTGAGTTCGAGCCCCACATCAGGCTCTGTGCTGACAGCTCGGAGCCCGGAGCCTGTTTCAGATTCTGTGTCTCCTTCTCTCTCTGACCCTCCCCCGTTCATGCTCTGTCTCTCTCTGTCCCAAAAATAAATAAACTTAAAAAAAAGAAAAACTACTGCATAACCTTCCCTGCTTCCAAAGTAATGAATTTTCCTATCTAGTTGTATTAGCTGATTTTTGCTGTTTAACAACAAAACACAAAGCTGCAGGGCATGCAATGAGCAGCTGTTGTTTAAATGACCGAAATAAGCTGGGTATCTCTAAGTAGCTCTGTGTATAAAGGCTGGGCTGGCTTGTATGTCAGGGGTGGGCCGACCAATCTGCTCGTCTAGACCGGCTTCAGCGGACATGACCCAGGCAAGTCTCATCCTCCAGCAGACTAGCTCAGACCTGTCCCCATGGTGATGCGGAGACGCTGAAGCAGAAGCCGGGTAGGTCTCTAGAGGCCTAGACTCAGGACAGGCTGGCTGCGGCTTCCACTTAAAGTGTATAGGCAAAGCAAGTGACATAGTCAAACTCAGAATTACAGGCAGGAAAAAATCCTTCCTGACACTTTAGCGGGAAGGACTGCAAAGTAACCTGACAAAGGGTAGGGGGACAGAGAGGTGAAAAATTGAGGACATTATTGCACTCAAGCTCTAAAAAGTACAGAAAAAGCTCTGGACTGAAAGTGAATAGTGAGTCATGAATTTTATTTGGGGGGACGTGGGTTGGTGGACATGCTGAGTCAAGGGCATTTCTGGAAATGGCACAGTATAATCCCTTCGTATCAAGGTACTTATCCACAGCCGACGCTGTCTTTTCTTCTGTTATCCAGTGAAGTATGTATACACTGCTGTGCAAGTTCACACTGAGTATAAATACAACTTTATACTGTATTAACGTAATATAGTGCTATGTGTCAGACAGAGTTGAGTTCATGAAGCCATCCAACGAATCCAAGCAAACAGAGTTTTATATGAAATGCGAAGGCTCTCAAATAATAATTATGAACATTTTTTTAAGAATCATGCGTTTGAAAATCAACGATCTCTTACTTATTGTGAAAAAACTTAAGCTTTCACATTTTAGAATGCATGATATCCTGGGATGCCATGTGTTCAAGCTCAAAGCTGTGATAAAATATATTTTTGAGTACGAAAGAACATACATTTTCAAAGGAGGGTGTAAAATGCCAACAATACATTATCTTAGAATTTTTCTTGAATTCTTTTTATATTCAGGATAGATAGTAACTGTGGCTCATACTTGCCTATTAAACTATATTATCTCAAGACCTAATAATTGTATTCCTTCTATATTACATGCATGCTGAAGTAATAAGACTGGCTTTCTTTAAACATTTCCTGAAATTGTTACATCTAAATTCAGTCCGGTTTTGGTTTTTGTTTTTGTTTTAATTAATGTGGATTAATGGAATTTTGCATTATAAAAATATCAATATATCTTTATTTTAATGAATTACCCCAGTTCTCTGAAAATTGAAGCTTTTGTGTACATAACATGTAAATATTTAACAGAAATCATTTTGACGCATGCATAAATCAGTGCTGGGAGAGTCACTGTTCTCAGAGTAAATACAGAGAGTGAAAAGATAAATTCCTAGTCTTGTGCCTGGTCCTGTCGTGGGAGAACATAAGGACCTCGTTACAATAAATAGACAACTCTTTCTTGTAAACTCACATCTCAGACATTTATAAAAATAGGAATTACTGGCGATAAATACTCTTGAGTTGGAATGCCACAGGAGATCTCCTGCTTAGGATTTCTTTTTTTCCAAAGTCCTCACTAAGTCCTGATAACCAAGGAGCTTCGAAGAAAAAAAACATGAGAAGGCACCAGAAGGCTGATACGCGTGGGGTACTGAAAATCAAAGTTCTCATTTTCAGAACACGTTCATTGTTAATAAGAATGCAGTACCCTTATGCCATTTTTGTTTCCTGGCTGGAGTTTCTACCAGACTTTCAAAAATGCCAAGGGCATCCCATCCCCCAAGGATCCAATAAATTTGTTGATTTGATGTTATGGACTCGATACCATCAAAAACGAAGTGAACCATGTAAGAGGGCACCTGCTCATTTGGAGCTGTTTGATAATGAATTAACTAAGGCAGGTTCCTAAACCAAAAATACCAATCACACACTGCCTATCAAATCATCATCTTACTTTATTTCTTATGATTTTGAAAAGCTTCACCTTTTTGTTGTTGTTTTGAAAAGTTACTTGAAAAATGGAATAGCTCCTGCAGGATCTGTCCTTGAAGCTTTTTTATGCAATTACAGTTGGTATTTAAATTAATATGGTAGTACAGGATAGATTCCAGATTAGAATGGAGAGACTTCCAAAGAGGAATATGAGAACAGCAAAGAAACTTGGATCCAGCTCTAACTAGAAACAAGCTCAGACTCTCCAACAGGAGGCGCTTTGGCTGTTCAGACAATAAAGGACTAACCAGGTTTATGTGCCATTCCTACTGGGCACCCTTAATGTATCCGTTCCCTGAGGAAAACTGGGAGGGTGTGCTTTTCCACTGGTTGGCTTACTAAACAGTAACCAGGAGGGCAGGGAATTTGCTTGTTCACCTCGGTATCACTCAGACCCCAAACCCTCCTGGCAAATAGTTTGTGCATGATAAATAAGGGAATGAAGGAATTACAGATTTTAGATAGTTTTAAGTTCCCCGTAGAATTGGTGATTTTATAACAAGTGTAAAGCTCTCATTTATGCGTATGCATGTGCTATAAGTTTGCTGTTACTGGTTTGAGACAAAGATCTAAAGCATCCATAACAGGACCTTTGAGAGATAGGGTTTACATTTCATCTTGACAGCAGTGAACATTTACTCTTCATCCCACCCACCATCACCAAGAAAAAACACCTTCAAATTTCTTATATCATTGATTAGAAGTAAAACAAATCAAAGCCATCGGACCAGTTTAATAAGGATGTTGCCTGACTTTCTCTACTGACACAGTGGATACCTTGGTCTGAGTAATGACGCTCAGTGAATATAAACATATCGTATAATTGACGCTTCGTTAAAGCGATGTGAAGCATACATGGAGGGCTAAGGCCGCCAGAGAAATTTCTCATAAATATGTAGGTTAGGACAGAAGTCAATGCTTCTAAAAATCCTTTATACTGCTAACCCATACCCCATAAAAGCAAATAATAGCCTCAAGAAAGCCATCCCCAGATGGGGCCACTTCAACATAAAAGCCCTTTGCAGGTCACTTCTGCCTTCTATTCATCAGCCTGTGGTCCAGAATCCATGAGTCCTTACCTGTATTTCCTGAAGGGCTCTTCTGTAATGTTAAGTGAGCCAAGGGCCGATGAAGTCTCTGTAGACTTCCCTGGGGTTCTGTTTCCACACTCCACTCCCCACCTCTCCTTGGCCCTATACAATGGAAGCCTTCCTATCTACTTTACTTCTCTGGGTAAACAAAGGCCAGAAGTGGGGAAAACAGTTAAACTCCTTTAAATACCTCTATTACCAAAAAACAAAAAAAATCGTAATTTTAGTTAAGATTTTTAAAGCTCAAACTTGGGGCGCCTGGGTGGCTCAGTCGGTTAAGCATTCAACTCTTGATTTCAGCTCGGGTCATGATCTCACAGTTCCCAGTTCGTGAGTTCAAGCCCTGTGTCGGGCTCTGTGTTGACACTTGGGATTCTCTCTCTTCTCTCCCTCTGTCCCTCCCCCCCCCCCAAATAAATAAATAAACTTAAGGAAAAAAAAGATTTTTAAATCTGAAACTTAACCTACCTTTGATTTTTATACCACTATATTGAGGTACGATTGACATACAAAAAGTTGTAGATATTTATTGTGTACAACTTGATGAGTTTAGAATTAGCGGACACGGGGAAACCATCACCACCATCTATGTTGTATATTCACCACCTCCAGAAGTTTCCGTTTGCCTTCTTTATTATTATTATTATTATTATTATTAGAGTCAAAAGGTAGAGTGGTGGTTACCAGGGATTGGGGGCAGGGAATATGTAGGTGCATTTGTCAAAGGATACAGAGTTTCCATTATGTAAGATAAATAAGTCCCGAGATCTTCTGTACAGCATAATGCCTGTGGTTAATGACACTGTAGTGTATACTTAAAAATTCAATAGAAAGGCAGCTCTTATATTAAACGTTCTTACCGCATAAAAAAGTAACTGCGATTTGTATTACTTCTTTAGTACAGCTCTGTCGGGATTTTTAAGTGAACAAACTGCAATGAATAATACTAGAAATGTTTGCTCAAAAAACACTAAGAAATGTTGGCCTGCGTTTATTCTTTTTTTTTTTATTCGGTCTTTCCTTCGAGAAAAATGTGTACTAATTTAGACAGGGAATTTGATCCACAGAGGAAATACATAAGGATGTTGAGGGAGAAATGAGCCAGGCACTTGGATTAGCTGAGCAAAATCTAGAAAATCTGTAGTGTGGGAAAACTAACAAGCAAAGAAAAACACATGCTCTAAATATTTTACAAGTTTAAAAGCCAATTGTTGACTGTGAAGGACTCAGTCCTGGTAAATCTCCAGGCTTCTCTGCTTTCCATTTCTTCAGAACAAATTTAAAAACAAAACAAAACAAAAAAACATGAATTTAAAAACTCTGACATTGTTATTTTTTATAATCTAGTCTCATAATCTTAATATACATATTAAAAATGCACAGTTTCTATCACATATTTCACTATGTATCGTAGTGTGTATATTCTTTGAATTTTTCTAATATTACAAATTGAAATGTTTGTATTTTTCATTGTCATGAAAATATTTCTAGTCCTACAGATTTAATTCTTCACTTCTGTGGTCTGGATAGCAGACTGATCCTTTGGTTTTCCTTGAATGAAGAAAACTCTTTCTTTTTTTTTAAAATGTTTATTTTTGAGAGAGAGAGAGTGCAAGTGCAGAAGGGACAGAGAAAGAGGGAGAACAGAGGATCAAAGCAGGGTCTGCGCTGACAGCAGAGAGCCCTGTGCAGGGCTCGAACTCACGAACCAAACCCTTGAGATCAAACCTGAGCCGAAGTCAAGAGCCAGACACCTGCTTAACTGACGGAGCCACCCAGGCTCCCCAAAGGTTCTCGTTACATGTGAGAAAGGAAAAGAGCGCGTGTCCATCTGGGCATTAAACTGTTCTAGATCTTCTATTTACCCCCTGGATCCACTCTCCGTTCTTCTCCCTCAACTCAGTGTGGACTTCATGGAAAGATACTTTACTTTCTGACTTCAGTTTCATTTGAATGGAGAATGCCAGCAAGAGAATAATAAAGGAAGGGAGGAGAATGGGGTCAGGGATTTAACCTGCTTTTTGCCCTCCCTGGAGAGTCACCTTGGAGACGGGCAACTTCTTTCAAGTAAAGAGGTCATAGTTAATGTCAGTACCCCTCTTCAGATAATCCCTCCCCCGGCATCTCTGTCTCTCCCTCTCTACCCTCCCTCCTCTTTCTCCCTCCTTCTCAATACCATAATCTTAATACCTTAATAGCCCTGGGATCCTCACATGCTCTCTCTTAGGTCCCTTGCTCCTAACTTACATCTTTGAAAGTAAACTAAACGTGCCTCTTCCCTAGTTGTCGACCCTACTCTTCTTCTAGCTATAGCAATCAGTAAGAGCCATGTACTGATTGAAAAAGGAACCTGCCTTCTCTGCCTGCAAGCCCTCACAGCCCACTGCTGCCCCACTGAACCTGCTGTCTCTGAAGTCACTGGTGGTGTTCAGCGTCCACAATCCCACTCCTCTCAAAATAGCCTTCCTTACACTCTCTGTGCCCTTCGAAGCCCTGGAGAACAGCATTCATCCATTCTTTCTCACACACGTTTTGGGGCACCTTCCACCATATCACTTTCTTCTTCCATCTCCTTAAAAGCTTTTATCTGCTACTCCTAGCTTAAATGCTGTTGTTCTCCCAAGTCTCTGCAGCCATTTCTCTAATTCTACCGGATTCCAACAGTAACTACGGTTTTAACTACCGCCTACACTCTGAGGCTTCCTAAATCTATAATTCCAGATCTTTTTGCTAATTCAAGGCCCGTATATTCACCAGTTCCATTATCAGTTCTAATGTGATCCCTTGGATGCCTCAAAACATAGATGTCGGTTTATTAACCCATCTGTATCTCCAACCTAGCTCTTCTCCTGAATATTCTCACTTAAGTGGATATTAGAACGATCTCCCCGGGCACAGAAGACAAGAATAGTGGATTCTGGGGTGTGCCACCCAGATCCCCTCCTTTAAGACAAAGGCATGCATTTCCCCAGTTGCTACAAGAATGCAGACAGCTTATGGATGAGTCCCTCCTCCAAAAGTGCCCTTAGGCACAAAGAGAGCTCCTTTGCCCAAAGTTATGCCCTTTTCCCCGGGGACAGTCCATATCCAGTGATTGCTAAATATGGAGGAGCAAAGGCCCACCCTCCTGTCTCTATTGGGAACAGCTCTGATGGCTCTCCCAGCCCCAGATCACCAGTACGTCAAAGAAGGCCTCTGCTGCGAGTACATCAGAGTTCAACTTCTCACTCTGCCCAATCCTGCTTTCCTCAGTCTCTTCCAAGTGTTATTCCTGGGAATACTCCCCCCCAAAACTGCCTGCACAAAATCTTACCTCCATGTCTCTCTTCCAGGAGGCCCAATCTAAGAGAGCGGGAAGTCAGTGCCAGTCTTCATGACCCCATCTTCCTTATCTCCTTCCTGCAATGGCCACAGTCTGAATTCTCTCTTCTGAATAATTGCCCTTTCTTTGAATCTGCCTTAGTTTAGATCTCCATCATTCATTATCAGCATTACCACAATTAACTGCTAACGGTCTGCCTAACTCCAGCTTTTCTTTCCTCTGTCTTATCTCCACTCTGCTGCCATTAATGACCTTTGCAAATAAAAAATTCCATCACATCACTCTCCTGTTAAATTCCACTGGAGCTTTTATAGCGAATTGAATTCTTGCCTACATCTGTAGCATCAAACCCTTTACTTACCTTACTACTGTTACTACCATTGCTATTGCTGTGGCCTCTGCCATCACCCCTCACACACATACCCACTCACTCACTTGGAATCTCAAAAAATCCGCGTGGCTCTGGTTTTCCCAACAGCGTATGCTCGTTTGTGCTTTGCTGCCTTTGAAAATGCTTGTCCTTCTACCTGGACTGTCTCCTTTGGTATACTTCATCCTTCACCTCTGTTTTCTCTAGCTCTGAAACTTTAACATGTGTCTCCTGTTAAAATGCAGATTTTGACTCAGTAGATCAGAGGCTACAAAGACGGGTGCCTAGTCAGGGCACTATACATAGAGCAGCAAGGTCTGAGTGAACTCTGACTCATTTGTTAGGAAGCAGACACGCAAAGCTATTTGTTATTTAGTAGTGACATCTGAGTAGGAGCGTTACTCTGATATAAAGCAACACTGGATACTATTCATATTCTCCTGTAGTCCACTTACAGAGAATTTGTCCAGGGGAGAATATATCAAGGACCTGTGAGGTAACTCTTTGTCGCTGGTCTCTTCTCCCCGGCGGCAACCCCACTGGTTGTTCATTGTTTTACGATGACAGGGTTCTCTAAAAGATCACCCTATCTACCAGTGTCATCTACAAAGTGTCGCTAGTAACAAATAAAAGCAAATCAGTATGCAAGGGAAAAAAAAACTAAAATTAATTTAAAATGTCCCAAGCTAGTTAGAGTGATAGAACTACAACCTGTCGAAGTTAAATTAACCTCAAAAGTAAGCGGCCATAGGGGAGACCTTACCACGTCTCTTCCAGAAATGAGTGACCCTTACCTTAAAAATGTCTTATTGTCTTATTAATATGACATCAGACAGGGTATTAGATTAATGCTGTCATTCTTGGAAATTAATGAAGTCTGAATTACAAACTTAAGTTCTTTTAATACAGTTCTCATAGCATTCATATATTTCATTTTATTAAAACCAGCATATATTTGCTCGTGAGGTTTTTGCAGTGGGTATTCAAGGAAAAGATGGAAAAAGGATAGATCACAAAAAGACTAAGCTAGTAAAATAAAAATCAAATTTATAATAATAATCAAAGACAAATAATAATTAAAATATTATTATTATTGAAAGATTAGGAATAAAAAGTAGCCATGGCAAAAGAAATAATTCACCAGGGATATATGATGATTCTAAATCTGTACGCATTTGAAAACGTATACCCCAAATGCATAGAGTAAAAACTGATACAGTCACCATGAGAAATGGATAAATTCATTGTCGTACTTGGAGATTTTAGGATACCATTGTCAGAAATGTATAGGTCCAGTAAATTAAAAAAAAATCAGGGATATTGAATCGATTTTAGTATCTTTGGGCCATATCTTGCTAATCCTCCCTCTTTTATTATTAACACTGCTACGATGGTGGCAATTGTTTGCTGTAACGGTAGACTCCTCAGAGTCCCCTGGAGTGAGTCTGTCTGTTCGTGGTGGACCTAAAGAGATTGTCGGTGGCTGTTTTGAAATAAAACCATCTGTAACATTAGCTGGGGCCCAGCTGGATGCATTTGGCCTTCGGCCAATTAATATAGCCATTACAATCTTTTCCAGTTCATCTTTGGGGGACTCATTCCTTGAATTTGACTAGACTTTGACATTTTTTTTTTTAATGCCAAAGCCTGCTCTTTTGGGGGCAGCCCTGAATAATTGCTTTAAATTTTCAATGGGCAGAGAAGATTGATTTCCAAATGAGGGCTTCCTCTGCTTTCTGATGGGGCTTGGGCTCAGAGGCCGCAACAAAGAGAAGCCTTTTTTCTGAGTCTTTTCTCTGTCAAGTTAGGAAATCCGTGAGAACCACCGTTCCTCCAGGATACCCCTGGTGACTTCCCTATTACTCTCATCCACTCTATGATTCCTTAGACACACCCTTGTCAGCTGCACAATGCAGGAGGAGCGTGGAGGGGTACTTCTTTGTATTTACACGACCTGTTACATAGGAATCACCAGTATTCTCCTTAAAAGTTATGGGGCAGGGCACCTGGGTGGCTCAGTACGTTGAATGTCCGACTCTTGATTTCCACCCAGGTCATGATCTCATGGTTCATGAGATCGAGCCCCGCTGGTCAGCGCAGAGCCTGCTTGAGATTCTCTGTCCCCCTCACTCTCTGCCCCTGTCCCCCTGCTCACATGTGCACATGCACTCTCTCCTAAAACAAACAAGTAAACATTTTTTTTCAAAAAGTTATGGGGTATTCTCCCTTGAGTAGAGCCCCCCTCATCATTTTACTAGAGATTCCATCACAACAACTGCTTGCATGGTCTTTGGTTATTACCACTCTTCAGTTTCTCTACCAGGCTAAGCCGAGGTAGCTTTTCTCCATAGACTAGTAAGAACCTAAGGGCAAACTGATTTTTTTCCAGATTTATTGAGGCGTAATTGACAAAATTGTATAAATTTAAGGTGTACAATACAATGATTAGATACACATATATATTGTGAAATGGTCACCATAAGATTATTTAACACATCCAACATATAGTTACCTTTTTTTTTCCCTTTGTGATGAGAACATTTAAGATTACTCTACTAGCAAATTTCAGGTATACGATACCATATTATTAACAGCAATCACCATGACATATATTAGGTGCTCAGAAGTTATTCATCTTGTAACTGGAAAATTATACTCTTTGACCAATATCTCCTATTATCCTCACCTGCCCCCAGTCCCTGGCAACCAACATTCTATTCTTTTTCTATGAGTTTGACATTTTTAGATTTCACTTATAAGTGGGATCATACAGTATATCTGATTTAGTTCACTTAGCATTATGGCCTCAAGGTCTCTCCATGTGGTTACAGATGACAATATTTGCTTATTTTTTTAATGGCTGAATAATATTCCAGAATAATATTATTCTCATGTGTGTGTGTGTGTGTGTGTGTGTGTACCACATTTTTTCTATCCTTTCCTCCATTGACTGCCACTTAGGCTATTTCCATGTCTCCCTATTGTGAAAAATGCTGCAATGAACATGGGACACAGATTTCCCTTCAACATAATGATTTTGTTTATTTCTGATATATACCCCGAAGTGACATTTTTCCAAGGAAGACATACAAGTGGTCAATAGGCACGTAATAAAGTGCTCAACATCACTCATCATCAGGGAAATGCAAATCAAAACCACAATGAGATAGCACCTCGCACTTGTTAGAATGGCTATTATCAAAAAGACGAGAGAGAGCAAGTGTTGGAGAGGATGTGGAGAGAAGGAAACCCTTGTGCACTGTTGGTAGGAAGGCACTTGGTATATCCACTATCAAAAACAGTATGAAGCACCCTCAACAAATTAAAAATGAAACAACCAAATTGATTCTTGTCCTCCCATGTTTGTTCCGTTAATTCTAGAAACCCTGCAAAGTTTATTAATTTTGGGGGTAGGGGTGGGCGATAATTTTTGAAAATTCGAAGTTCTGTGTAATTTCCTTTATACCTAGACTTTTGCCTGACAGCTATGTAGAGCCCCGAAACAGGTGCATTTATTACCCATCCGTCTCCATCCCTATTACCAAAACAGAAGAAGGTAGACAGGTCACCTGATAGAGCAGAAAGAAGACCGCTCAGATGTCAAGACAAGTCTGAGTAGGTTTGCAGGATTTGTAAGAAGATGCAAAAGTAACCATTCTACGTCTCAAGGATTATCAAAGGGAAAGGGATCTCCGTGAAGCTGCTCAACTCCTAAAACTGTCATTATCTCACCTGTACATTGTCTGATGGTTTAAATAGTAGATGAGTGCCTGGACTACTGGAACCATCTATTGTATACCAATCCACAATGGGAGGCCTGTTTTCTCATTTATCTGTGCATTATACTTACACCCTCTTTGGCACTGTGGACTCCTGCCTTGACAGGTAGATTTTACTTAGTATTATAAATTTGCCACCCTCCCCCCCCAATACTCTTTAAGCCCCCTTAAATTGAATATTTATAGCTAATGTCCTTCTCTGCCTCCAACTTAGAAAGCCTCTATGCAGGCAAGCACACAGATACACAGACATGCACACCTTACACAAATATAACTAATCTTTGTGCACAGCGCATAGCACATAACTGAGCACCCTCCTCTGAACTGAGGGTGAAGTTATTGTTCATTCCCATGAGTAGAAATATTTCCCCCTAAGCCCTTCCTTCCATTGGCAGAGGGAAATCATCTATCAGAATCAGCTAGTGGATATTTTTACACCAGGCAAGTTCTGTCTGGAAATTCAGGCGTGTTGTGCTTACCTTTTACCCTATTTGAAAATCAAAGCCGTTGAAGCCACTTTTGTTGATGAATGTGTTTATTGACTGTGTTAGGATGGGAAAAAATACTTCCTATTTTCTGATTCTGTAATCCTAAAGCAGTCAATTAAACTTTTCTCAGAATCAATTCTTTTTGCAAAAAGGAGCTAAACATTTTGTTCTCTAATGTTGCTTAGCAATGGGATTTATAAAGCACTGGTGTTGGAGTCACATACATGGTTTGAAAACTTAATTTTGTCATTAACTAGTTAGATAGCATCGATTAAGTTATTTCCTCCCTCTGACCCTCAGTTACCATTTAATCAATAAAACACATACGCACATATATATATATGTATATATATATATATATATATATATATATATATATATATATATATACAAAAGCATCAGACTAGACTTTTTTATTGTTCATTTCACAATCTGTATCCTTTTGAGAGGACAGTTATGAAACCATTCTGACGTACAAATGGCATAAATAATGATACCATCAACAACTGTATATTCAATACCCATATTAGAAACACAGTTGGGGCCTCCTGTGAACCTTCCCCAAGTTACATTCCCCAGCCTCTGCCATAGTTACCTTTATTATGGATTTACTTTTTATTATTCCCAAGCATTTCTTTACTATATCTGTATGTATTCTAATCCATCACTTCCTGTGAATCATAGCATACTGGTAAATTCCTTGACAGTTTGCTGTTTCCCTCTTAACATAATATTTGCGAGTCTCATCCAAGAGTATATATTAACTCTCATTGACTCATTTTTCACTGATGTTTGTATTACTTTTGGTGGACATACCACAATTTATGTACTCATTCCCCTCTTGATAACATTTCACTTTTCTGGTTATTTGCTAGAACCCACAGTGAAACTATGACCACTGTTATACAAGTCTCCTTAATTGGTTGTATATATCTCTAGGAAAGGAATTGCTGGGGCGTAAATTACACATATCTCAAATCTAGCAGATTATGACCAACTGTTCTCCAGCATGATTAAAACTATTTATATTTCCTCATCAGTGAAAAGAAATCCTGCTGCTCCATATCCTGGCTAAGACATTTGTTATTATTGGGCTTTTTAGCTTTTTTGAAGTCTGAGGGCTGAGGAATGGCATCTCTTTGTGACTAATTTGCATTTCACTCATTTCTAGTGAGGGTGAGAATTTTTTCCTGTGTTTATTGGCCATCTGTATTTCCACAGGCCTTTTCGGGTCTTTTTCTATTTTTCTACTTCGTTGTTTTCTTTTTGTTGTTGACTTATAGTTTCAAAACTCTATTTTGAATACTAATCTTTGGTAATTTTTTGCATTCCAAGTATCTTCCTCAAACTGCCTTGTTTTTTTCATTTTTTGTTGTGTCTTTTGCTACCCAGACATTTTCAGTTTTAATCTTTCCTTTAGCATTTTTACTTCATTTGTCTTGTTTAAGAAATCCTTCATCTGACCTTAAATTTTCATAAATAGTCTACTTTCTTTTATTCTAAATAATTTAAAACTTTCTTTCTTTCTTTCTTTCTTTCTTCCTTCCTTCCTTCCTTCCTTCCTTCATTTTTTCGGGGGCAGGTATTTATAATATCAACCTTGTCATCTATAAATTTTCTATATATGTCAGAGCCAATCCATAAGATTCTTGTTTCTTTACTATTGGCCTATTTGTCTCTGCTTTTGTCTAATACTGTCTTATTCAATAAAACTTTATAAGCCTTGTTATCATAGGCCAAGAGCACCCACTAGGTTTTTCTTTTTTAAAAGTATTCTATTTCTTTTGAGCTCTTTGACCTTTTTAAATGTATTTTTAGAGTCATCCTGCTAATCAAACCTCTATCAAGATTTCTATTAGAATTGCATTACCTTTATGGAGAGAATTGGTAAAGAATTGACATTGATATTAACTTGGTTATTTTTATCCATGAACATAGAATGGCTCAGTTAATTTTTCAGTTCTTTATATACGTTTATTTTCTTCAATATCTTTTAGTAAAATATTATACTGTTCTCCAGATAGTTTCTCTGATCTTGTGATTGACTTTTTCCTAGGTACTGTATATTTTTTGTGGCTATAGTTAATCATGTATTTTGAACTTTATGTTTTCAAATGTTTTTTTTTTCCTTGGATGTAGTAAATTATTTTTGTAGATTGGTTGTATATCTAGCAAATTTTATACATGAATAAATATATATCACTAATTTATATTTAATTTTTAAAATTTCTAATATGGAGGGTGCCTGGCTGGCTCAGTCAGTTAAGCAAGTGTCTGACTCTCAGTTTCAGCTCAGGTCATGATCTCATGGTTCATGAGATCAAGCCCCACATAAGGCTTTGTACTGACAGTGCAGAGCCTGCTTGGGATTCTCTCTCCCACTCTCTCTGTCCCTCCTCTGTTCATGCTTTTTTTTCTCTCTCAAACATTTCAAAAATGTTTCAATATTATTTGTGCATTCCCTTTCTCTTTTTCTTTGAAAAACTCTTCCAGATTTGACTACTCTATGAGTCTCTTTAAACAGTCAACTTTGGATTAAACAGATTAATTTTGCTAATCCTCTCTTGTAGTTTTTTTCTGTTTCATTAACGTCACATTAATTTGTTATTATTACCTTTTTCTATGATTTCAGGTCTATTTTGTTTCTTCTGTAATTTCTTGACTTGGATTTTTATTTCACTAATTTTTAGATAATCTTTATTTCTAATATTTGCATTTGTGGACATGTATTTTTCTTTAAAATTTTTTTAATGTTTATTTTTTAGAGAGAGAGAGAGAGAGAGAGAGAGAAAGCACGTGCAGGGAAGAGGCAGAGAGAAAGGGAGACACAGAATCTGAAGCAGGCTCCAGGCTCTGAGCTGTCAGCACAGAGCCCAAAGTGGGGCTCAAACTCATGTGAGATCATGACCTGAGCCGAAGTCTGAGGCTTAAGTGACTAGGCCACCCAGGTACCCTGATAAGCTTTTTAATTATGTTGTTCAAATCTTCTTTATGAATTTTTATCTTCAGAGTCTATTATTATTGAGAGATGGATATTAAAGTTTTCCCCATGAAGAAGAACTTTTCAAGTTTCTCTTACAGCTCTAACAATTTCTGCCTATAAATATTTGTGATATAACTACAATCCAGTGTGCAATCGTTATATTTCTTCGTGAGGGTGAACCTTTTATCATTATGTAATAGCCATTTTATTTCATTTCATTTCATTTTATTTCATTTTATTTTATTTATTTTATTATCTTTTTAGAGCGAGGTGGGGGTAGAGACAGAGGCAGAAGGAGAGAGGGAATCATAAGCAGGCCCCAGGCCCAGCGCGGAGCCCAAAGTGGGACTCGATCCAACGACTCTAGGATCATGACCTGAGCCAAAATCAAGAGGCAGATGCTGGGGTGCCTGGGTGGCTCAGTCATTTGAGCGTCTGACTTCAGCTCAGGTCATGATCTCGCAGCTGGTGAGTTCAACCCTACATAGGGCTTGCTGCTGTTAGCGTGTCAGCGCAGACAAGGCTTCAGATCTTCTGTTCCCCTATCTCTGCCCCTCCCCTGCTTGTTCTCTCTCAAAAATAAATAAAGATTTAAAAAAAGAAAAAAGAGGGGCGCCTGAGGGGCTCAGTCGGTTGAGCGTCTGACTTCGCCTCAGGTCATGATCTCGGGGTTTGTGAGTTCGAGCCCCGCGTGGGGCTCTGTGCTGACAGCTGGGAGCCTGGAGCCTGCTTCGGATTCTGTGTCTCTCCATCTCTCAGCCCCTCCCCTGCTCATGCTCTGTGTCTCTCTGTCTCTCAATAATAAATAAACATTAAAAAAAAATTTAAAAAAAGAAAGAAAGGAAGAGAAAAGAGTCCGATGTCCCATGCTCAACTGACTAAGCCACCCTGGTGCTCCTGTAACAGCCCTTTTAATACCCATTTTACTTTTGTGCCCAAAAGTCCATTTCCTTACAAGAATCCAGTTAACCCAGTTTTCCTTTGTTAGTATTCACCTGGCTTATCACTATCCTTTTACTCTCAACTTTTCTCATTCCTTAGTTTTAGACGGACCTTTTAGATGGACCTTATGTGTTCCATCTAACAATCTCTCTCGTAACTGATAGGTTTAGTCCATTCATATTCTTGGAGATCATTGATATTTTTGGCTTTATTTCTACTACCATTACATCTAGCTTAGTTTTTTCCTCTGTTATCCTATATCTTTCCTGATATACTTTTTGTTGATTTTTTTACATTTTTATTTTCTTTATTCATTTAGAAGACATAAGTTCCATCTTTCTCCTGGCTTACTGCTCCTTTAGCCTTAAGAAGCTTTACCTACTTCATTCGTGGCTTCTGCAGATTTATCTTACTCTTTTCTTAATGTGGGGGTGTGTGAACTCAGCTCTGCACTTGACTTTTTAAATGTTTATTTCATAAACAATATTTAGGGTTTTGTTGTTGTTGTTTTCTTTTTCTTTTTTTTTTAATTGGGAGGGTTTTTCCTCCATACCAATCCATTCTGTTAGTAGAAAATCTTCACCCTGTTCTCCCTTTCCTGTTAACATCTCTTCAAACTGATCAGTTGGATAGTGAGGAAGAGAATTTCCACCTCTGGATGATGGAAATTTTTAATAATTCTTAAAGACAGAAGGGAGAAAGTCGCTTTTTCCTGTTTTCTGACTGCCCATACTGATAGCAGTAATCAAAGCTTATGTGGAGGAGTAGTTCTCTAAAACATATTCTGCTCAACTCCTGCCAAAAAAGTTGGCCACAATACTTTCTTGTAGACTCTAATTCTCTAAGGGCAATAAAAAATGTTTTATATGACTTTTAAAAGTTGCTCATCTCTTAACTGTGTTAAGTTGAAAAGAAAAAGATGGAATGACTGTACCTACTTTTTCTGAAAAAATAATTTTTAGTAGCTGTCCTTAGACTCTAGAGCATAAATTGATGATACTTGGTCCACGTTGCAGCTTCCTCCCATATGTTGGCCTCCTTACTGTCTTTTAACGGTTCGAAATCTAGACGTAGAAGGTTGATGATGGTCGCGGAGACACTTAGTTGACTACCAGAGTTTCATGTTCCCCTTCCATAGTATAGAATAAGTTCTTGCAAGTGGCTGAGCGAAGGAGAGCTGTATCCCCAAGTCCCTTCTCCTTTGTAGATAGGTTAGAGCATGTATCTATTTCTCGCCAATAGAATATGAGTGAAAGCGATACATATCCATTTCTAGGCTGAGGCATTTAAGTATCATACGTGTGAGATTCCTCACTCTTTCTGCCTTCTAGAAGCTTCATGGCACCAAGCTGATCTTGAAATTATAAAATGGTAGGATCATGAGAGGGAATTCTGAGTTGTCGCTTGGAGGACAGCCATGTAACTCACTCTTGACTGTGATATGAGCAGAAACCAAACATTTTTAATATTCACCCCCTGAGATTTAAGAGTTGTTTATGGTATCAGTTGCCTAACCTAGCTTGTACAGTGGCACTTTTTTTCAACAGGCACCTAATACTTTAAGCCTCCAAAATTCGTGGCCATTGTTAGTTGCTTTTAGGGTAAATATCTCCACCCAGGAGGTGCAATAGTGGAGATGTGTTTTTCAGTGAATTATTTCATTTTTTTTTGCCTTTCAGGGTTTTTTAATGAAATTCCTTCAAGGGAAACACACACATATATATTTTTTTCATATAATTTTCATATATTTCATATAATATATATATGGGAAAGCTGTGTTTGGAGGTGCAAGCATTTTTTAGTGTATGCGGATTTCAAAGAGAGCATATCTGTTATTTACATTAAATTTGCTCTGAGTTATTAATAGAGCAAATTAAATTACTGTTCAATGTGGTGGTAAGTAGAGCCAATTTCATTATGTTAAGTGGTACTTAAAATGCTCCTAAGTCTTCAATCATTTATTATCTTAGACAGCAGATAATAATATGCTAGGTTGTTTTTTTTTTTCCAGTGAATGCTTTTAAAGGTAAGGGACAGCTGTGTAAGAAATCAGCTTTGAAAGATCCACTCCAATAGCTGTAATTTAACTTTTTTAGCAAGTGGATAAAAATTAACTTCACCTTTATATAAATGCATGAAAATTTACTCAGTTATCTAATAATATTCTAATTACTCTATAGTTAGAATTTTATGTGAGTGCAAAAAAATAAAAATAAAAATTGAAAAAATGATTTAGCCTATTAAGCTACTGATGCGAACCTTCCTCTGGGCTCACCTGATATTCTAAAAAGGAATGTGTGAGCATTTTTCCAGTCCTAAGCTAAGTAAGGGTGTACGTTCTACCACATGTTACTCAAAATGAAACCATTTACCTTTCCAACAAGGTCATGATTAGAAGCTTTATTTTCCTATCAAATTTGAGCTCTGTTTTACAGTATCAGGATACAATATCCATAGTGCTTAGTTCCATGGTACGTTGTAAGTGAACCTGCAAGGATGGACCATGTGCCTATTGCTTAAAAATCCTGTTTTGGGGGCACCTGGGTAGCTCAGTCGGTTGAGCGGCCGACTTCGGCTCAGGTCATGATCTCGTGGTCCGTGAGTTCGAGCCCCGCATCGGGCTCTGTGCTGACAGCTCAGAGCCTGGAGCCTGTTTCAGATTCTGTGTCTCCCTCTCTCTGCCCCTCCCCCGTTCATGCTCTGTCTCTCTCTGTCTCAAAAATAAATAAACGTTAAAAAAATTTTTTTTAAAAAAATCCTGCTTCGAATAGCAAACAGGGATAGAGTTCATTTACCTTTACTAATGCACCAGACTGTTAACCCCCTGTAAGTAATGGTTTGGCTGTATTAATAAGAGTATTATAATGGAAAGCCGTGCATTTTCCAGATGGAACATGTACACCCTTAGAAACATATAAGATCATGAGATTTTTACGATAAAATGAGTATATTGGAGCATAAGTTAAATAGTTACTACCATTTAGTAGGCAGCTTGTATGTGTCGAGAGTTGTGATAAGTGATTTATGGGCATAATCTTAATGTTCACAGCATCCTGCAAGTTGAATTCCTACTTTATGTGAGTAAATTGAGTCTCTAGGAGGATGAACACATTTCTGAAGGTAACAAGGTTAGTTAATGGCGGAACTGAAATTTGAATATTGCTTCCAAAGCCGGTGCATTTTCCACAAAAACACACTGCGTGCCTTCCCAACTACTTGATACAGTTGTCTTATGAATTACATATTTTATATTTTATTTACACAGAATTTAAGTATTTTTTGTACTGATGTACTGATCCTATCCCAAATCAACGGAAAAGGGAAGGAAATACCATTATCATTGTCATTCCAGAAGCTGGCAACTACAGTTTTCTGGGGGATTAAACTGCTGCAAGACAAAATTATAAATCTGCCTCCCAGCAGAAAGGATCCTAAACAGGGAATCCCATCTAGTGTGGCAGCCTCTGACACTGGCCGTTGCCAACCCAGAGGCAGTCCCCTCCTCTTTCTCTGCTGACAGTTCTCATGGCGGAATTTCCTTAATTTTAGAGATAGAAGTGGTCACCACCTGAGCCCCTAGGGATGAATCCTTAGTACTGTAAGCCAGTTCTTGTAACTTCTTTCTCTTTGAGAGGTGTTTGGACAGTCAGGCCTCCTGGATGCGGCTTCTAGAAAGCCTTTGCTTTCCTAATGTAGATGTAATTTCTTAAGATGCTCCAGTCATAGGATGGGTACGTCAACAGATGGCATCTGAGGATGGCTGAACAGAAGGTGCAAAGGACAGCTTCACTCTACTTGATAAAATTGTGTAATCCTTCTCAGCTCCGGTTTTCAGATAAGTAGGTCATTATCCTAAATGTGTAGATACCATGTATGCAGTTCAGAAGAGGAGATTAGAAAAGCCACTAGCATATTTGGGTTTAAAAAGAACTTCAAAATGCACATTTTATAGGTTTAATTTTCATTATTCTTTTAATATTTCAACCAAAAAAATCAGTAAGATATAGTGAGATTTTTTTTTCCTGTGCCTATGTTAAAATACTAGAATTAAAAACAAATTTTTGAATTCACTCTTCTAGCTTGGGACTTTCTAAATATGTCTCTCTAGGGCCACCATCAATAAAATTAGGCTGTTTTCCCACTTCTTAACAGCTCCTTTCTGCCTGCTGACATTCAAGCCAATGCAAATGTCACTTGTCCCCTCCCCTCTATACCCATCCAGACACCCTCTACCTAGGGAGGTATTAGGAATGAGAAAGGTAACTGGATAGGGAGGAACACAGAAGAGAGGGAATTTCTAAGACACTGGGTATAGAAATTGGGGTAAAGGAACTCTTTACCATACTTTTAACATCCATATAACTCTTTAAATCCAATTTAAAAATATACCATTAATCCTGTGGCTTCGTCCAGAAGGGGCACAGAAAGAAGATCATTAGGATAATAGGCTTTGTTCCAGCCTTTAGACACAGAGGGCTTCTCACAAACCCAACACCCTGTGGAAAGCATTCTGATGTTCTGTTTCAGTAAAGAAGAACCACAGACACAATCACATGCTTATTTACAATCCTTGAAGTGCTTTAGAGTAAAGATACTGTGACATACAAATTGTCATTTCTAATGTCTCCGCATTCAGAGAGAAGGGTTTGATTTCAGAATTCCAAACAATGTTCACTTGCCAAGTATAAAATGAGCCTTCTCCCAGGTATAGAAGTGACTGCAGTCTCTTCGGGGCCACTGTCTTGATTATGAAGTACTGTGTCTTTTCTCTCATCCTGCACACTGCATCAGAAATTAGAGTGGCAGCTGCTAACCATGCAAAAAGATTTTCCATTTTCAAGGGAAAAGCATTATTGTACGAATTTAATTTTCTCTAACAGAAAACATAATCCACCTACGAAAGAGCATGATGATTTAATTAACATCTAGCTGTACCTTGGCCACTAATGGATGCATTGTTCCTTAACCAGTGTCAAATTCAGAAAATGCTGCTGCCAGATTAAACCTCTCTAAGGAGGAATAAGAAAATATACGTATCTAATCCATTTATATCAGGAGAAATGACCTGGGGCAGTAATGTTATTTTCTATTAAGGTAATCTGGAAAGTGGATGGAAACCAGTTAGACAGTAATTTAATATAAGCACAACACAGAACTCAGAAATGAACAAATTTATTCCTTTACTGAAGAATGGTTAAATGGTACCTTAAGCTTGTATGTGATCTGAGAAAATTGTTTTCAAAGCCTGGAACATAGTAATTTTATGAGCACTGCTTCAAAGGTTATTGAGAAAGTATTCCAAAGGAAATATAAAGAACATATTTCCTCTTATAAAAGTCATTAGAGAGGGGCACCTGGGTGGCTCAGTTGGTTAAGCCTCCAACTTCAGCTCAGGTCATGATCTCATGGTTCATGAGTTCGAGCCCCGTGCCAGGCTCTGTGCTGACAGCTCAGAGCCTGGAGCCTCCTTCGGATCCTGTGTCTCCTCCTTTCTTTGTCTCCTCCTCTCTCTGCCCCTCTCCTGCTCATGCTGCATCTCTCTCTCTCTCAAAAATAAACAAACATTTAAAAAAATGATAAAAGTCATTACCTTAACTTATATGCTTATAGTAAGAATTTTTTTTAAGTAAGCTCAAGAAATCTTTACTAAGAATAAAATATCTGTGCAATAGAGTGAGTAACACATTTGATCTAAGCTACCCAGGAGCCCTGAGTGCCCTCGTGTGGCTCAGCACCTACATTGTGACTCTGTGTCTCTGTGATCCATGAAATCAGTATGATACCTGGAAAATAAGGAGCCTTCAGGACCCTGCTCCAAAGATGATGGCCAAAATTCTTTCCAGTTATTTATTACCTCAGCTAAACTTGCTGTCAAATATTCTAAATATTTTTCCTTTATATAAGTATGGTGAGTAGGTAGATGATAGATAGATAGATGATAGAGACATAGAGACATAGAGATGTAGAGAGATACACTGGTAGATATATAGACACATATATAGAGATGTAGAAACATAGATAAATATGCCAAAATCCTAGTAGTGATATGAAGCTTTGTTTTACAAACCAACTTAATAGGGGCGCCAGGGTGGCTCAGTCGGTTAAGCGTCTGACTCTTGATTTCAGCTCTGGTCATGATCTCACGATTGGTGAGTTCGAGCCCCACACTAACAGTGCGGAGCCTGCTTGGGATTCTCTCTCTCATTCTCTCTCTCCCAAGATCAATAAATAAACTTAAAAAAATAAAAAGTTAAAAAAAAACCCAACGTAATAAAACATCTGTTTTTTCTGACCATTCTACAACTATCCCAATCCTAAACATTCTACATCCCTGACTCCTAACATGATAGCTTTCTAAATGTTTTTTAACGTTTATTTATTTTTGAGAGACAGAGTGTGAGCAGGGGAGGGGCAGAGAGAGAGGGAGACAGAATCTGAAGCAGGCTCCAGGCTCCGAGCTGTCAGCACAGAGCCCAACGTGGGGCTCGAACCCACCAACTATGAAATCATGATCTGAGCCAAAGCCAGATGCTTAACTGACTGAGCCATCCAGGTGCCCCTAACACCGTAGCTTTCATATCACCTCTTATATCTTGACCTATGATATATCAAACTTCTAAAATTTTACAAATTGAGTTACTTGTTGGTTGTATCACTTTTTCTCTTATTGTCTGGAAGTAACCATTAGGATTAACTCAAGGTACGATTAGGAAGTTACGTCTCACTTCAAACAGGGTCAAAGATAATTTCACTTGCATGCTGTTTCACAAAACTGACACCTCATTTTATTCTTTAGCTTTCAAATAAATGTAGAGATTTTGCTGAAATGAATAAAGAGATACTTTTTGAATGTGAAGGAGATATAAATTAAGACCTGTAGTAAACTAGTGCTTCAGAAAAAGCCTTGCATATTTTAAGGAATAAAAAAAAAAAAGAAAGTCCTATTAAGACCTTTTCAGAATCTCCTGAGAGATTATTTGCAGAAAGAAACCAATTTTTATGCAGAGGGTATTTTCTTATAATAACGGTGATTAAAGCCGATTGAATAGGTATAAAGGGAGATCAAGAACAAAATTGTCCATAGATTCAATGCAGTCCTGCCTGGAAACAGAAGATGAACAAAGGGTGAATCTTCAGGTTCTAAGATTTTAATATATGTTTGATGGTTATGCTAGTTTACAAAGTCACATAAGCCATTATTAGCATACAGTAACCCTCCCCTTATCCGCGGGGGATACATTCCAAGACCCCAGTGGGTGCTTGAAACTGTAGATGCTACCGGACCCTATATATACCATGTTTTTTTTCTATACGTACATACCTATGATAATGTTTAATTTATGAATTGGACAAAGAGACTAGCAACAACAATAATAAAATAGAACAGTTATAACAACATGCTGTTATAAAAGTTATGTGAATGTGGTCTCTCTCTCAAAACATTCTGTTGCACAGTACTCACCCTTCTCGTGATGAAACGAGACCATGAAATGCCTACGTTATGAGAGAAAGCGAGATGGGTGACCAGGCACTGTGACGTGGTGTTAGGCTACGATTGACCTTCTGACAGTCCATCAGAAGGAGGATCATCTGCTTCTGGACTGAGTTACTGTGGGCAACTGAAACCTCAGACGCCAAAAAACAAAACCATGAACGAGGGGGCACTACACGCATACTTGGTCTGTCTCATTGTGCCTTGTTTTATTGCCCTTCGCAGATATTGTTTTTTACACATTGAACGTTTGTGGCAACCCTGTGTTGAGCAAGCCTGATGACGCCATTTTCCCCACAGCCTTTGCCCACTTCGTGTCTCTGCGTCATATTGTAGTAATTCTCGCAGTATTGCAGTTTTTCATTATATTTGTTATGGGATCCGTGGTCCGTGGTTATGACTCGTGGAAAGCTGCGATTATGGTTAACGTTTTTTAGCAATACAGTATGTTTAAATTAAGGTATGTAGACATAATAGACACAATGCTATTACACACTTAAAGTATGGTGTAAACATAACTTTTATATGCACTGGGAAACTAAAAAAATTGCTTTATTATGATATTGATCTTATTGCAGTGGTCTAGAATCAAATCTTCAAGATCTCCGAGATAGGCTCGTACCATAGACTGATAATTCATTTATTCCATTAGATTCTATTGGTTAGAATATTCTATAAAGTGGAGAAGGAAGCAAAGCTTAATAATGCATTCATTTAAGAAATATGTTTTCAATGCCAACTCGTTGCAAAGCCCTGTTCATGATGCTAAGATATGTCAGTAAATAAACAAAATCCCCTTTCTCATGGAGTTTTTATTCTATTTGGTGATATGCCTAATAAACAAATAAATGCATAAATAACTGAATGCCATGAAGAAAAAATAAGACAGGATAAGAGGGAGTATGATGAAGGGTGTATATGCTATTTCCATGGGTAGTCAAGAAAGATCCCACAGTTAAGCTGACATTTGAACTGACAAGTAAATGCAGAGAAATCCACCTGGGAAGGGGTATTCCAGGACAATAGTCATCAGGTCAAGTTCCCAGGGCGGGAGCACTGCCGACATCTTCGAGGAACAACCAGAAGGCCAGTGTACCCAGACAGTGGAGGGAGCAAGTTGGGAAGCAGAAGAGAAGGATAAGAATTAAGTAAGGTCAGAGAGCTGGGGTGAGAGGCCAGGCTATTACAGGCCATCCTAAGGGGGTTTTATTTTATTCTAAATGAGGCTGGAAGTTACTAGAGAATTTTTTCAGATCACTTGTTAAAGTAGGACAGTAATGGAGGGTCAAGAGAATAACATGATCTGATTTATCTTTTAAAGGATCGGCCAGGCTGCAGTATGGAAAATAGATTGCAGGGCAGCAGTGTAGAAAAAGGGAAGCCATTCAGGAAGATCGGCTGATGGCCAGCTCTCTAGGGCAGTAGAGCCCGAGTGGTGAGAAGTTGGATTATGGATATATACTTGAAAGAAATGGACAGAACTGGGTGAAGAATGTGTGACAACAAATTAGAACTACCTAACTGGGAAATGTAACTGTCAGATAAACAAAACGTTCTGATTTGTAATAGGAGACATAGGAGTTTATATAGATTTTTGGTGAAAATACTGTTACATACATTTTGGTGAATATAGAGAAATGTCTAACAGGTAACACTGTCCTGAGCTGAATAAGGTAGATCTAAAAATAGCAAGGCGCTCCCGTCATTAAAATTTTCAAGGCAAAGACCGTGTATATCCATCCACAGTGTTGTTCCAGAGGGCTCTGGTATCATCAGGTGAGAGATTATACTGCTTGGAGTTAAGCCTTTTCATGATTTTCTTTCCAACAGGGGGAAAATTAGAAGCAATGAATAAACCAGTGGAAAAACTTCAGAGAAATGAATGATAAGTTTTATTTTCCTATAACCTTTGTTTCAAAATATCCTTCATACCATGAACTTCAGTGAAATATATGTCGGTTCCTGTGGGGATGTATGAATACACCCACAGCAGATTGCACATACAAAACCTCGGTCAACAAATAGAGAATGGTTTCATTGTCTGCAGTAGCATTCCCTGATTGGAAACAGTCCCTTGGGTATTCATTACTGAAGATAAATCCCACCCCTTGAAACTGCGGCCACCTCGCTCATGATACCAGACAAGACACTGCTGGTGAATCCATTTGTTCTTCTCAGCTTTAGACCAACACAGGTGATTAACCAGGTAAAGCTCTTACTCTTCCTTTTATATTTAATATCATATACAGCAATATATATGTATATGTATATATGTATATATTGCTGTATATGATATATATATGCATTATTATCTGAGAGGTTTGCATGTTCACATGTTTCTGAAAATATAGTTATAATACTTTACTCTTGAAATGAAGTTCTGTAAGTAGAGAAAAATGTCTAAAATTAAATGTACATTAAAAAACCTTGAGATGCTCAGGGTTGCTTTCTTATATTGATTGAAGGTGCATTCATCTAAAAACATTTAATACTTTAGTGTGGAAGCATAAATTTTGAACAATAATTGATAGTTGCAATGTTCTGTTATGTAACTATTTGGAATTAAGATTTCTGCTGCATAGTTCAAAGTGAAAATACTTGTTCAGTTTAAAGCAGACAATACTGTGTGAGATTTGCATTTGCATTCTTGTTTCCATTCTCTATTATTTTTTTGAATAATTTCAGTACATATATCATCAAGTTATCATTGCATTTTGAAGTAATATTTATGTATGTTTATGGTGATTTGGATTAGAAAAATTAATTTTATAGTGTTCTTTTTATCATAAATGTTTAAATAGAATTTGATCAAAATCTAGTAAATAAATCATTTATGTCTTCCGACAATTAACTAAGGCACCAAATAGATCTAAGCATTCCCAGAGAAATATGTTAGCAAGGTTATATTGTCTAAAGGCATAGCTTTTTCAAAATTCAGAGCTGCTTAATCAGCAATGTTACAAATGAAATGATTGGTTGCCTTGAGGTTGGGGGCTAATTGAATGAACAGACAGCATGTTTCTCCTTATAGCAACCTATAACACTAATGGATAAGCTAATTCTTCCTTTCCTAAAGTAATTGCACAGTCATCCTTGATTTAAAATCATTTGCATTTACTTGGTTGTTTTCAAACAGGGCAAAGGTCCTGAACAGTTATACTAGGAAGATTTAAATTGTCAATGTGATGTAGAGAGTAGGACCTTTCAGTGTAAGTAATTAAGATTTACCGTGCATCTTTTTTTTTTTTAATGTGATGTTGAATCTGCTATCTACTATGATTAGTAAGAAATCTGATATTACTATAAATTAACCTTATAGGACCCTAATTATGATCTTATTAGTTCTCTGTTGATTCAATTGCTATTCTATTTCCATATGATGTAGGAAACTCTGAATAAAATGTTGAAGAAAAAACTCAGTGATTTTCATCAATCAAACTCTGCTTAGATTAGGCTGTGAGTTGTATTTATTAATTACTTTTTTAATGTTGCTAAGACTCATAAACCAATGAGATGTCACAAACATTACGCAGAAATGTATGACAGTAAAAGTCAGCACCCTGACAGTAAACTGAGCCCATATTTCCATTACTGTCTTCATGTGCAAAAATAAATGATTACAAGTTAAGTATTAGTCAGTATGTTTTTACCATTCTGTATTAGAGACAATTTACAGAGCAAGATAATTTTTTGAATGCATTTGCATTCTTGTTTCCACTCTCCATTAAACAAAATTTGTTCGTTCTTTGAACAATTTAATTTATTCATCATCTTCAATTTATCTTAAAATTTAGCATGTTTACTTCTTTATGTTATATTAATAGTCAGGCTGTCTAAAGTATTGCCACGTAAAAACCTTAAGAAATCTTAATGTCTAGTGTCTTAAAATAAGTCTTCACCCTAGTAAAAAGACCTGTGCCTTAAAATCATTACAATTATACAATTATACAAATATACAATTATATTGTAATGTTGTATGGCGACAGATGGTGACTACATTTACTGCGGTGAGCATAACTTAACGTGCAAAATTGCCAAATCACTATGTTGTACACCTGAAACTGAAAGAGCATTGTATGTCAACTATACTTCAAAAAAAAAATTCAATTATATTATCAGTACAGGTGAAAATGGTCTGATGACAGAAAATTATATTTGCTGCAAATGCTTTTATCTAAATAAATTTTTTAAAAATAGAGGAGAATACAAAGGTCTTCCCTTGAAACCTTCACGGAATTGGAAAGTATAAAAAAAACAAAATTCATGGAAATAGTAGGAACTTGAAAGGCTTATTTTTTGTTTGTTTGCTTATTCGGTCGCCTGGAAAAGCCTTTATTTTGCTATAACTTAAAAAAAAAAACTCTATGAGAATTTTAACATATAGAAAAGCAGACAGAGTAGTGTAGGACCAAGTGGTAGTAATTAATCACATATGGCCATTCTTGTTTCACACATAACCCTTCAGTCTGTCCTTGTTTCCATGTTATTTTGATGTAAATTCTAGACATCATGTAATTTCATCTGTAGATATTTCAGCATGCATTGCTAATAAGCTTTTTTCTTTAAAATACAGTTGACCCTTCAACAACGTGAGTTTGGCTACATGGGTCCACTTTTACATGGATTTTTAAAAATAAAAACAGTACCAGTACAGTACTGTATTTTCCTTATGATTTTCTTAACATTTTCTTTTCTCTAGCTTATTTATTGTAAGAATGCAGTGTATAAGACATATAACATTACAAAATATGTGTTAAGCTACTCTTTGGGTTATTGGTAAGGCTTGTGATCAACAGTAGGATATTAGTAGTTAGGTTTGGGGGGAATCAAAAGTTATACGTAGATTTTCGACCATGAGGGCACCCCTCGCCCTCAGGTTGTTGTTCAAGGGTCAACTGTACCACAATACCATGATCACAGTTTAAAAAATAAGCATCCTTAGTTATCACCAAATAAGTAGGAAATGTACAACTATCCTGTAGTCTCCTAAATGTCTTTTTTTTTTTTACATTTATTTAAATCAGGATCTAAATAAAGTTCACACCTGGAAATTCACTGATTTTTTAAAAAAATGTTTTAATCTACAAATTCTCCTTCTCTGTTTTTTGCCCTTGCACTTGGTGGAAAAATCCCTGGTTTTAAGTCTCAGGGAATTCCCATCTGGGCTTGCTGAGTATAGTACTATGGTGACGGTACTCCGTATCTCGCTGCCTTCTGGATCGTTTGTAAGTTGGTATTTGAGTCTAGACAACCACTCGGATTCAGGATCCAGGTTCTGTTTGAGGCCAGGAACTTCAGAGTTAGCCTTGTTCTTCCATCAGGAGGCATTTAGCATGTGATTGCTTTCCTTTTTGTGATGCCAGCAACCACTGGTGTTCAACATTGCCTATTTTATTTTATTTTGAAATGTAAAAAGAGAGTTGATTCTGAAAAAATAGTGGACACATTGAAGATACTTATGGAAACATAACCCCGAACGAAGTACGAATATTACTTCTAGGTTACTTGGCTGGCAAAATCACCAAAGAGGGTGTTTTTTTTTTCTTATATATGCCTGCAGTTTCTAGAACTTGAAATTATACATAGTAAAAATTAAATGTCTCAACTTTGTTAGAAAATGCACACTCAACTCCTTCCCCTCTTCTCTTTTCTCCGTTTTCTTGTTCTTTGTCCTCTTACTCTGGCTCTTTAGCGGACGCTTAACCAAGTTATTCAAGTTGCCGCCTCACGTACCAGCTTGTTACTCTGATTATTCTAACAGTTACTCCCCTGTGAATATTAACTTGGTTGTAACAATGATGTTTCCAGGAATCGAAAAGAGGGCACATAGCCTGAAAAATAATATTTGTCCTGCTTCCAGCTATCTGAGAACTGTGGCTCACATGGTAAAATGCCAACATTTTTTAAGTTCTGTTTATGGGATCACATGGGCAGAATATTTTAAGTGATAATTTTCGCAGACAGTAACTTCTGCATTAAAGTATAAGATAGCATCTGCTTATTGGAATATGGGAATTGGGGCTCAAGAGCTAATCAGAAACCTGATTCCCGGAACTAAAGTATGAGAAACCAGACCTAGAACAAGGCTAACTTATTAGTGGATGGCTAGGCATTACATTCGAGCTGCTTGAAGCCGTCACCTAGAATAACATTAAATGGGACAAGGGGATCCCTCAGGCAGGGTTCATATGATTATATCTTAAGAGATTGGATGAAAGTGGAGTTCCATTTGATAAGACCGAAAATAAACAAATATGTATTTGTCAGGAAGTACTGAATAAGCAAAATATGAAACACAACTTAAATTGGGAAAATATCCATTATGGTCTTATAAAATGGGTATGACGTATAAAATGAGTAAATTCCATTTAGAGTAGTTAAATGAGCTTATGTTGCAAATAGGCAAATACATACAGTAAAGGCCCTGATCAGTTCGTGCTTGTAAATGTATGTATGTACACAATATGAAAATGAAACAATGAAAAAGAACTTTATTTTGGATGCTGCTTATACCAATTCCATGATTTTATGCTAAAATATGTTTGCTTTAAATAAAAAAGAACTCTTCAACTACCTAAGGTTTTGAAAGGCATAAAAATAAAAGGAAATCTTTATTAGGAATAAAAGTAATCCTATACAGGGCTACTGTGGTAGAGTTTTATATTGTCACTGTTCCTTCATTTTAACTATAATGTACTTTCTGATTTGAGTCAAGATTATTTGCTTGAGGGTTGTCTAGTAATTGACAAAAAAATGTAAAATTTCTTAATGTTATTTTGAAATTTCTTTGGACACCCCAGTTATAGCTAATTTTCTGTGATTCAGAGAGCATGAGTAACCGTACGGGCATACCTTATTTTATTGTGCTTCACAGATATTACATTTTTCTTGGAAATTGAAGGTTTGTGGCGACCCTGCTTTGGGCAAGTCTATCCACACCATTTTTCCAATAGCATTCACTCACTTTGTGGCTGTCACATTTCGGTAATTCTCTCATATTTCCAACTTTTTAATTATGATTTTATTTATTGTGGTGACCTGTGATCAGTAGTCTTTGGTATGACTATTGTAATTGTTTGGGGCACTAGGGACCGCCCCCCACATGAGATGGCAAACTTAATCGATAAATGTGTCTTCTAATTTCTCTCCAAACTAACTGTTCCCTCATCTTCCTCCCTTTCCTCTGACTTCCCTATTTCCTGAGATACCACAATATTGAAACTAGGCCAATTAATAACCTCCAGTGCCCTGTAAGTGTTCAAGGGAACCACAGAAGCTCCCATCTCTCCCTTGAAATCAAAAGCGAGAAGTGACTAAGCTGGTGTGGAAGGCCGGTCAAAAACTGAGAGAGGCTGAAAGCTAAGTCCCTTGCACCAGTTAGTTAAGCTGTGGAGGCAAAGGACAATTTTTTGAAGGAAATTAAAACTGTCACTCCAGTGAACAGATGAATGATAAGCTAAAATGCCTTTGTGCCGCTATGAAGGGAGTTTGAGCCGTCTGGATAGAAGATCACACCGGTCATATTTCCTTAAGTCGAAGCCTAATTCACGGCAAGGCCCTAACTCTCTTCAATTCTACGAAGGCTGGAGGTGGAGGAAGCTGCAGAAGGAAGGTATGGAGCTGCAGAGGTCGGGTCCTAAGGTTTAAGGAAAGATGCCATCCCCATAACATACAAGTGCAAGGTGAAGCAGCACCTGGTGACGTAGAAGCTACCGCAAGTCATCCAGAACACCTAGCTCAGATGATTAATGAAGGTGACTACACCAAACAACAGATTTTCAGTGTAGACAAAGCAGCCATATTTTGGAAGAAGATGCCTCCTAGGACTTAGATGGCCAAAGAGAAGAAGTCAAAAGCCTCAGAGGGCAAGCTAACTCTCTTGTTAGGGGCTAATGCAGCTGGCGACTTTAAGTTGAAGCCAATGCTTCTTTACGTTCTGAACATTCTAGAGCCCATGAGAACTATGCTGAAGCTACTCTGTCTGTGCTCTGTAAATGGAACAACAAAGCCTGGATGACAGCACACCTGTTTACAACATGGTTTATCGAATGTTTTAAGTCCACTGTTGAGATCTATTGATCAGAAAAATAGATCACTTTCTAAATACCACTGCTTATCGCTAATGCACGTTGTCATGCAAGTGCTCTGATGGAGATGTACAGTGAGCTGAATATTGTTTTCATGCCTCCTGACACAATATCCATTCTGCAGCCCGTGGATCAATGAGGAACTTTGACTTTCTTTCTTTTTTTTTTTTTAATGTTTTTATTTATTTTTGAGACAGAGAGAGAGCATGAGCAGGGGAGGGGCAGAGAGAGAGGGAGACACAGAATCCAAAGCAGGCTCCAGGCTCTTAGCTGTCAGCACAGAGCCCGACACGGGCCTCAAACTCACGGACTGTGAGATCATGACCTGAGCCGAAGTCGGACGCTTAACCAACTGAGCCACCCAGCCGCCTCGGAACTTTGACTTTCAAGTCTTATTGTTTAAGAAATATATTTTACTAAGGCTATAGCTGCCATAGCCAGTGATTCCTCTGATGGATTTGAGCAAAGTAAATCAAAAATCTCCTGGAAAGGATTCACCATTCTTGATATCATTAAGGGCATTCGTGATTCAAGGGAAGAAGCTAAAAAATCAATATGAACAGGAGTTTGGAAAAAATTGATTCCAACCCTCATGTATGACTTTGAGGGGTCCAAGATTTCAGTCAAGGAAGTTAACTGCAGATGTGGTAGAAACAAGAGAACTGGGATTAGAAGTGGAGCCTGAAGCTGGGACTGAATTGCTGCAGTCTCATGATCAAACTTGAACGGATGAGGAGTTGCTTCCTATAATAATTCCTTTATAATTCTTTAACAAAGAAAGTGGCTTCTTGAGATTAAATCTATTCCTGGTGAAGAGTCTGTGAAGATTGTTGAAATGACAACGAAGGGTTTAAAATACTGGGGCACCTGGGTGACTCAGTCGGTTGAGTGTCCGACTTTGGTTCAAGTCATGATCTCGCGGTTCGTGAGTTCGAGTCCCATGTCGGGCTCTGTGCGGACAGCTCAGAGCCTGGAGCCTGCTTCAGATTCTGTCTCCGTCTCTTTATGCTCTTCCCCTGATCCCACCCTGTCTCTCTCTTAAGAATAAATATAAAACGTTTCTTTTTTAATAAAATAAAAAAATAATAAAATAAAATACTACATATATTTAGTTGCTAAGGCAACAGCAGGGTTTGTGAAGATTGACTCCAATCTTCAAAGAAGGTCTACTGTGGGTAAAATGCTATCAAACAGCATCACATGCTATAGAGAAATTGTTCATGAAAGGAAGAGTCAATCAAGGAACAAACTGCTGTCTTATTTCAAAAAATCGCCACAGCCATCCCAAACTTCTGCAACCACCACTCTGATCAGTCAGCAACCATCAACATCAAGGCAAGACCTTTCACCAACAAAAAGATTATGACTTACTGAAAGCTTAGATGATGTAGCATTTTTTAGCAATAAAGTACTGTTAATTAAAATATGTACATTTTTACATATAATGTAGAGCATATTTAATATACTACAGTACAGTGCAAACATAACTTTTTTATGCACTAAGAAATAAAAAAATTCATTTGACTCACTTTATTGCAATATTTGCTTTATTGCAGTGGTCTGGAACTGAACCCACAGTGTCTCTGAGGCATGCTGGTATATTTCTTTAGTAGAAATGTCGAGTCCCATTGAGACATTTTAATTACTTTAGGTTTTAATTTCCCCTAGGAATTCCTTAATTGATTTCCTCTTACTTAAGGTTTCAACCAGTGAATTCTATTCAACCCATGCCTTAAGAGAGTTTATAAATTAATTGGAAGGTTATCAGAGGAACAGGTATGTCTCCTCATAGTACAGTTACTTAAATATAAATCTATAAAGAAATCATTGAGAATTACATAATTCAGGGCCACTTAGAGTCTAAATTTTTGGCACATCTCCTAAAAGAAGAGAAGCCTATTTTTGTTACTGCCTGCTAATGACAGGGCTTATGGGTTCTTTAGATATGGCCATCTGGGTCAGCATCTCCAACTGATAAAACTGGGTAGTACCTCTGATTCAGGCCGTGTATGAGGATACTCACCCTGAATCAGAATGTCCAATAGGTCCATACCTCATACAAACCAATACATACATAGGAAGTTTGAGATTTGTTTTCCTTTCTCACCTGTATATTTTACTTATTAGATAAGGACATTTATAGTGCATTTTCTTTCTAGAATGGTCCAAGCTCTTCAAGGACCTTTACATTTTCCAATTTAGGATCAGACTGTCAATATCTACCAAAAAAGAGAGATTTTTATAGGGGTTAAATTTACATATAAATTGGCTAAAATTGACATTGCAATATGGAGTCTTCTGTCTACTTAGTATATGCATCCATTTATTTAGATCCTTGTTAATGTCTCTCAATAATGTTTTATAATTTTCTGGGTAAATTACTTCTACAACTTCTGTAGTTTATTCCTAGATACTTATGTTCGTGGTTAACCGTGGTTCCTGCCTTCTTCATCAATATTTGGCAATAAAATTGTAAAAGGAGTTAAGATATCCTCTATCTCTTTGTCATATGGAATATTCTGACTAATATAAAAATGTTAGTAAAAAAACACCTGCGCCCAGCTTCTCTTTTACTGATAAGTAATTAACAGAATTTTCCCCATAGATCTTGAATTATTTTCTTGTATTCAACTTACTTTTAGTAATTTATTATTCTAGGACATTATCCTTTTTATCTGAATGTATAAAATTATTAACATGAGATTGGCATAATGCTCTTTATAATTCTTTAATCTTTCCTGCTCTAGTGAATATATCTGTTTTATTTCTCATGTCATATTTTTCTTTTCTTTCTTTTTGTTTTGATCACACATGACAGGGAAATTTTTTATTATTGGTATTTTTTATAAAAACAAGCATTTCAATCAGTATGTCTGTTAGTTCTCTTTTTTTATTTTTTTTTTTATGTTTATTTATTTTGGAAAGAGAGCGAGAGAGACAGAGTGTGAGTGGGGGCAGGGCAGAGAGAGAGAGGGAGACACAGAATCTGAAGTAGGTTCCAGGCTCTGAGCTGTCAGCACAGAACCCGATGTGGGGCTCGGACTCATGGACTGTGAGATCATGACCTGAGCCAAAGTCGGATGCTTAACCAACAGAACCACCCTGATGCCCCTGTTAGTTTTCTAATTCACAATTATTAAGTGTCATCTGTGTTAATTTGTTTCTGCAACTTTTCTCTTGCTTTATTTTTGGTAAGTTAAATGTTTGTTAACTTAAGTTAAATGCTTGACTTATTTTCAATTCTGTTTTAATGATAGGAACAATTAAACTTTTCTGAATATAACTAAAACATGGACAATTTTCACATTTATATTCTATAAAGAATTTCATATTTTCTTATTCAGAATAATTACAATGTTAGTTTTGCAATTATTCCCAATGGTAAAAAAATTATTTCTTAATTATTTTTCAAAATTTCAGCTTGTTCATGGAGTGAGGCAAAGTTGATGTAACAGTATGTATGAGGGAGTTGACTTGGGATTGATATAGCATATTCTAAGGCCATTGCATAAACTGATTTATCACATACTGATTATTAAAGCAGGGTAACAAAAGTAATAATGCAATAATATTACATTTTACTTTGAGTCAGCTGAAGAAAAGTACAAATGTGTATTTTTGTATGCAAATGTAAATTTGTTAATATCAGCTTATGAATTGAAGTAAAAGACAGATGATAACTCACTCATATGTTTTGTTTGGCCAAGAAACTCTTTCTTGAAAGAGAACAGGTGTTGAATATGTAAATAATAAAAGTAATCAAAGCAGGACTGCCATGAGTGGGCTCAGCAGAGTTGAGGAGGGATTGGGCTTGTCCAGTTGTCCCCTCGGCCTACTGAGCAGAGGGCAGCGAAAGGGCTCTGACTAGCAGCATGCACCGAACACTCTTACATACTTGAAAAATGACGTGAAGGGAAAAATAGTGGAATTTTGGTCAGATTTCACCTTCGTCGTTACTCCTCTCTGAAGTATCATAATTATTTTCATTTGAAATTGTAATACTTATAATTGTGCATAAAAATCTGAACACTCCCCAAACTCAGGAAAGTTAGCTTCTCTATAAAATGAGAAAGTGTGTGTGGGTGGTGGGGGGGCGGCAATTGCCTGGGTGGCTCAGTTGGTTAAACATCAGACTCTTGATTTCGGCTCAGGTCATGATCTCGTGATTCATGGGATCAAGCTCCACATTAGGCCCTGTGCTGACAGCATGGAGCCTACTTGGGCTTCTCTTTTTCTCTCTCTCTCTCTCCCCCTCCCTGCTCGTGCACTCACACTTTCTCTCTCTGTCTCTCTCTCTCTCTCAATAAATAAACTTAAAAAAAATTAGAAAATGGGAGCCTAATGAGGTTTATTTAGACAAAGGCCAGACACTGCTGATGGCAGAGTAAAATTAGTAGTCAGACTCTTGACACCTCTTTTCTTTTTCTATATAAACTACTTTAATTCCCGATAAGGCATTCAAGTCTGCATTCCACACAAAGATGGCTAAATTTAGTTGTCTTGTTGCTATCTTATTCTATATATAATGTCATTTCAAATCTTGCATGTAGCAATTTGGATGAAAATAGGTCACAATGTGTCTATATAAGTATTTTGCTTTGTTTTGTTTTGTTTTTTTACTCAGTCTGTCCGTGTAGTTGCGAAGTGTATTTTGAGTGGGGACCTCCAAGAGAGCAAGATGTTGACTTTGAATAAAAATATCTTCCTTAAATACATATATCCATATATAATATGTAATGATATCATTTCTTATAGCCTGGTCAGTGTCTCTTATGTTTGTGCCTACTGCAACTCCATTCAAGATTTTATCTCCATCACAAACACACACAAACACACACACACACACACACACACACACACACACAATGATCTTTATCCTATTGTAGATGTGTAAGAGTTGCTTATTTCAACTTAAGTTAAAGAGAGTAAGATGTATCGATATGCTGAAAAGTATAGTCCAAAAAATAGGATTATGTTTAAGGCAAATTGTTTGTTAGTTCTAACATGGTGTTAAAACTCATTCAAGTGGCCAAAATGAGCAGTCTAACAAAGATTGCATAATTAATTCTCATAAGTAATGGGAGAGGCAAAGCAGATGGCCCAGTCACTTTTTATGTCATTACTTTGGTTTGAAAATTGTCCAATGTCAACCCTAATAAAAAACTTGAGATATAAGCTGGAAATGCATCCATCTTTCATCTGATTTTTTTTTCTCCAAATTAAGTGTGGACCATTTGTTTCTGAATGTTAAAAAAAAATAATATCAATAAATTCAGTAAGAATTTGGCTCCAGTAATGCAAGTATAACAGCAATAAATATAAAAAGTCCAGAAGGCATATAATATGAAAAATGTAAATTTTCCTTGTCCTTGCTGGACTTTTTTATGAAGAACAAGATGGCCCAACTCTTCTCTCTTTCAAACAACAGAGCATTGTAGAAAAGAAGAGGGTGTGTTTACATCTGAATTTAGAAGTCAGATGTAAAAGCTTGCTTTCCATCCGTACCCCACCCCCACACTGAGTACACAGGCATTTAACACGGTAGAACAGTTGTAATGACTCTAAAACAGTTACCCCTGCAGGTAACAATTGCTAAGACATTGGTTGCCATAAGTGTTTAGCATTTCTTGAGCTTTAACTTCTTAGCACAGCCTTAGTTTGTTTGAATGTTCCATGTGACTATTTTTAGTTTCATGAAGTCAGGGTTTTGGAAGGAACCTGGAGGTCCCTAGGAAAATGTATAAAGGAAGTAAACCTTTAATTTGAAAGACTCCCCTATGTATCCCTGTTTTCTCTTCCTCCTTTCTGAGCTCATCTGCTCTCGTTCAGAGCACAAATGGTCCAGAAAATCCCAGTGCTATTCTTCTGCCAACCTTCTAAGAAGCTAAAGCATTATCTTTTCCATGAAAGTATCAACGAAGTTTAAAACAGATCTTTAGGAATCTCTTGATGCTCGAGGAGGGTTGGGAACGTTCCGCAAAACTCTGTGGCAGAACCTGAAATGAGAGACCGTCAAGCCTGAAGGCTCTTACTTCAAGGTGTGATGAGCCACAGCAGCTGAGAGGCTCTACCAGGAAAACCCACCCTTCAGTCCTCAAACTGTCTCCAACCTCACCCTCCTACTAGTTCCAGAGGACAAAGTCATAAATAAATAGAAGGCCGTGTGTGACAGTTCTTAATGCTTTCTCACAAAGCTAAAGCAGCCACCCAGTCATTGACTATAAAATGTGATAGTATTGGAATTAATTTATTCACCATTTTAACTTCCCCCCATATAACCTTTATCATTTTCATCTCAAAAGAGCCTATATAGGGGCGGTTGGGTGGGTCAGTGAGCTTCGGACTCTTGATTTCTGCTCAGGTCATGATCTCACAGTTCGTAAGATCGGGTCCGTGTTGGGCTCTGTATTGACAGCACGGAGCCTGTTTGGGACTCTCTCTCTCTCTCTCTGCCCCTCCCCAACTCGCATTTTCTCTGCCTCTCTCTCAAAATAAATAAACATTTAAAAAGGGAACCTATACAAAGTGGACCATTTGCCATAGGTATATTAAACATTTCTTAATTCAGAGAATTTTTACATTCATCAGATATATGTCTAGAAGATTCATACATACATACATGTAAGGGTAGCATATATAAAAGGAAGACATTTCTTAATGTGGCGTTTTTCTAGATCGTTTTTGAGTGACAGAGTTAGAAACAAAAATTCCAGTGGCATAATGTGCCATGATCATAGGTTTCCCACAAGATTTATTGAAAGCATTTTATTTAGGTTGATTGAACAGTGGTGGGTCTGTTTAAAAAAAAAAAAAAAAAAAGGCAGTTCTATTTAAAGATCTTCTTTAAGATATTGGAATACAACAAACCACAGGCAAGGTTTGGCACAGCATTAATGATACATATTTCCATGATTAGTAATCTTTCACTACTTGGGAGCATCTTGAAATATCTTTGAAGACTTCAAGATTAAAAGTAATTTTTAGGATTTTTTTTTTATATTCATCTCATTCGTGGCCAGGCTATTCACAATGCCAAAAGTAGGACATTTTGATGCATTTCTCTTTATCAAAATTCCAAACACAAAAATGACTTTCGAAGTGACAAAAGATAGGTTGTTTCTGTTTACCTGTTGCTTCCATCATTTCAAGATGCTGTATTCACTGTTGTTGGTTTCATAGTTCATATACTTTCATGAAATGAACACATTTATAATCAGTCAGGAGGATTGTCACCTGACATCTAGAACACTACTCTCTTTCAAAAAGAACACGCTTGTGATTTTTGTTAGCAAAAAAAAAAAAAAATTAAGTAACTAAATGTGCCTTTGATTGGGGAGGACAGGCAAGAAGCATCTCTATCATTTCTTTCTTAGTGATCTCAATGCCTGTGACTGAAAAGTAATAATGACAATTTTGCTGGTGACCTTTAGTCACCCCACTCAGATTCTCTACATGTCCGAAGAGAAAAGCAGTGTCTGTGATTCATACGACCCTAGTTTTTCACAAGAAATAAAGATATCTATACAGAAATATAGAAAAAGCCACAGTAAAGTAGGAATCCAAGATTGAGTCAATCAAGTATCACATTGGAAAGGAGTGTTCACAGTGTACAAGACTAAAACGTGACAGGGACATCAGTTGTTGACTTATACCTTCTGTGTATGAAATTTTAAAATAAAATATCATAAGAGCAAACTGAAATTAGATCATTTTTCCTAACTTCTGCAGCAATCTCTAGATTGAAAGTATATGTCTGGAAAGGGGTCAGAATATTGTTTTGAAAAGCCAACGATAGGAGAGGTAAAGACTCTGGGTTTAGAAAAAAGAAACAGCAATGTATAAGGTACAATGAAAATGAGGATTATAGACCCTCTACAGACCCTTTCCTTCCCTTCAGGAGAATTATGCAGAATATTGAAGAGCTCTGTGCAGCATGGGTTTGTGGAAATTCGCTCAGAATGCAGGCAAAAAGGTGGAAGTAACTTGGAAGAATCTGATACGGTGTTGGGATAGACAGCAGTTACAGAAGCAAGGAATTCGGCTGACCCCCCAAAACAAATCAAAACAGTTGCCATAAAATCAACAATTACAGACAACTCTTCGAAACTGAATATAGGCCTGAGTAAGGCAGGCCTAGGCAAAATCAATGCCCTAGGCAAAATCAATGAACGAGGTCTATACCTCAGAAGATCATGAGGATTTTGTTTAAATTAGGAAGTCTTATATTTGGGCTTCATGCTTATTTATATATACAGAGAGAGATAGAGACAGAGACAGAGACAGAGATAGGGCACAAGCTGGGGAGGGGCAGAGAGAGAGACAGAGACAGAATCCGAAGCGGGCTCCAGGCTCCGAGCTGTCAACACACAGCCTGACGCGGGACTCGAACTCACGAGCCGTGAGATCATGAGCTGAAGTCAGACGCTTAACTGACTGAGCCACCCAGGCGCCCCGGCTTCATGCTTTTTATTCAAGTTTTATTATTATCACGTGGCGAGAGGATTTTTATGTGTATTTTCTCTCAACTGTGCTTTGTCACAATAGGACAATTTCACCCTGGGGTACAACAATGTAACCATTATGAGCACACCCCCACGTGGATGAAGTTCTTTGTCCCCAGGACAGCCTTTCCTCAAGGACATGCAGGACTGATTTCCTAATCAATTTTTATTGTATCAGTTCTAAGTGTAACTAATAACAATATGTCTTGTCTTTTAAAATAAACTGTGAAATCAGGTTAGTCCCATAAAAACCCACCTTAAGAAATCCAATTTTGTGTCAGGCAAGAGGTACTCCATGATGCTCTAATAATGAATAACCCCGTTAGGTAAGTGACTTAAAACGACAAAAGGTTTATTTCTCATTGGAGACACACATCTGCTGATCTCCTTTATGTTGGCCCATCTCCAGCATCCAGGCTAGCAGGGTAGCCTCTATGTAGAACTGACAGGTTGGCAAAGAGTGAATTGACACTTAAAGCTTCCATCCAGAAGTGACACACATCACTTGTACTCAACATTTCACCGATCAGTGCGAATCAAACGGTCACACTCAGTTTCAGGGGAGCAAAGAATTGCAATCCTACTGTGTGCCTAGAAGCAACTAGAAATATTTGATGGACAGAACTAATGTCTCCCACATGTTCCCCACCGGATTTAAGCAGTTAAATTCTCTGGTGCTCCGAAAGTGGGTGTGCTGATAAAAACAACTAAGGGATCCAGGCACTTGGAATCAGGGATGCCAGATTCCCCCTCCAAAACACCTTCCCTTGGCCTCTGTTCACAAAATTGATCATGGCTCTTATTAAAAATCAAATCCAACTGGAACACAGATTGGGTGAAGTGCGTTAGGGAATACTGCGGTGCAAATTCAGAAGAAATTTGAACAACTTTGCCACCTCAGACCAGAATATCTTATTCATACACTGAAGCGAAATCGCTTGAACAGAAATAAAAAATAGCACTCAGGCTTGAAACATTTGGGAGGAAAAAAGGAGGGGGCCCGAGGGTGTGACCCTGTTTAACAAGCATGACTCAATAAAATTTCTGGGATTGATTACAAGCAACAAATTCAAATAGAATACTTGGGAAGCTAACTTGACCAAACCTTGTTAACAGAGATTGATCGTGGCATAGCCACTAAACACTAAAAAAAAAAATCCTAAGGCCCCCAAAACTGCACCATAAGAAGCTTCAGGCTCAGGCAACAGTCTTCTGGATGCTGCTCTCGTTATTAGTAGTATTCAGGATACTGAATGAGAGAAACCTCCTCAGTGGGAAGAACCTTGGCTGCAAGACTGGCTAGCCACGATTCGCATCATAGTTTCAACAAATGTCTTCTCAGTTATAAAAATGCATTCCAGATGAATTAAAGAGCTAAAGTTTCAAGAATTCATAAAAATTGAGAAAAATATATTGGTCAAAAATTGAAAAAATATATATTGTGGAAGGATAAGAACACTTAAAAGAAAAAAAAGCAATGAGTTATGTAATACTTTAAGAAACGAGTAAGTTTGACTACAAAAATGAGGGAAATATTAAAATATAAATGAAACAAAAGGCTAATTGGGGGAGGGAATTAAAGCATCACAACAAATAGTCTGCGTCATTGAAGTATAAAAGTCGTAAATCATCCAATAGTAAAATAGGGGGATGAGGCAGAATACTTGACTTAAAATTTTCTAAAAGTCATTCCAAAAGTCAGTAAATATCACACCCATGTAGCTACTTTTTTGCATTCCGTGTGCTTGGCCTCCTTGCTCTATTTAGCTTCTAATTGTTGGATTACCCAGGCGCCTTACCCTTGGCCTCTTTTTCTATCAACAGGTGCTCCCTAGGCCACCTCATCCAATTGTAAGGCTTTAATTCCCATATGTCAATGAACCAATATCTCATCTCTACCTCCAAACTCCGGATATTTATATCAAACTGCTGATTTTAAATCTCCACAAATATATTCCAAAGAAGGATGCATAAGCATCTGGGCTAAGAATGGTTAAGTTTTATAAACTAACACCAGACTGTTGTTTAGACAGATGAAGGATAGCCTAATGAAGAATATGGATCATGTGGTTAAAATACAAAGAAAAACTTGGCAAGGGCTAGCTTTGGTATTTGACTTCTCACTGTGCACTAGCAACCCATAATTGTTATCAGATTCTGTTTTATGTTGAGTGGATATGGTCCAGAACTGTGAAAAATATCTTCTCTTATAGGAATGTGAGGGCAATCTGACTTCATCTGTCACCTGGTTGACTGCCCTGGGGTAAACTAGCTTGTTAGGCAGGTGACCCTCTCTTTTCTTATCTCAAAACTATGTGCTTGGTCACAAAACAAAAGAACTTCCCTAATGTGGAGCAAAAGAGTAGCCATGACCCCTCCTAGCCCCCCCATATTTCTCCTAGTCTAATAAATATCACTTAACCATGAAACCCAAGTCTATATCTTTAGTCTGTGAAAACAGCTGCTGAGATGGTCAAGTAGCCATAATCTCTGAAATATTGTATATTGAGCCAAAAGTTCGAGGTAAATGGCACCAAGATTTTTATTTGAACTTTTGTTTAATATTGTTTCTATCATTTTTATAGAGTATGCTTTAATTTTATTGCTTTATTATCCGGTAAAATTGGGGGTTTTAAATATGCTATACCCCCAGGCTATATGTTTTTGTAGTGTAGTAAATTTATATTTAATAGTCTTACATTGGATGAACATGGCAATTATAATTTTTTACTGCCTGCAAAAGTTTTATCTTTGCTTCTTCTCTCTTTCCTTGGTTCTCAATCAATATATTCACCTAGATGTCATAGACAAAATTCGAAATAATGATTTCTTCCTCATTGTGCCAAACCTCTTTCTTTTTAAATATTTATTCATTTTTGAAAGAGACAGACATAAGCTGGGTGGGGGGGTGGGGGGGGAGGCAGAGAGAGAGGAAGACACAGAATCCTAAGGAGGCTCCAGGCTCTGAGCTGTCAGCACAGAGCCTGTCCTGGGGCTTGAACTCATGATCCTTGAGGTCATGACTTGAGCTGAAGTCAGATGCTTAGCTGACTGAGCCACCCAGGAGCCCCATGCCAAACTGCTATCTTTCCTGGGTTCTTTCTCTCTGGCAATCCACACAGTAGCTTAAGGTAAATATCATACCGGTTAATCTAGGACAATGAACCTTTGCAGAAGGTACTTGTAAAATTGGAAAAACTGGCATTTGAACCAAATCTGGGCTCAAACTAGTACCTCCACAATAAAGGTCAAGAATTTTGGAGTTTAGTCCACACACAATGGGAGTGCTGTTACCAAAGCATTTTTTAAATGATAACCTGGAGTTGCATAGAGGTATTGACATAAAGGCATAGCGTGGTCAGGGAAAGAATGAAAAAGTTATTGCAGTCATTAAGGCAGGACTTGATAAGGGTCTAGCTACAGTAGGTTCGGTGGGGCAGTTTAAGGAAAAGGATGAATTAGTAAATCACTAACAGAAACTTGCAAGATTGGCTAGCACATTATTTTAGTTGTCTAGTTGTTGTATTTAAATATCAACATATAAGAAAAGACTTCATTTTTATTTCCCATGTAAATAGGACCTACCGATTAAAGAACCAGCATTGTAGCTCACGACATTGCCCAATTTCAAATATGCAATCAATGCCACGTCACCCGTCGAAAGCAAACTCTATTTGTGATGTTCAAAGGTTTAGCTTTATATTTGAAAAACACACCAATGCTTTGAATTCTACAAAGCTCTTCAAACAAAAAAAGAACATACATGTCTCTTCCACATTTATCATTTTGTTCAGCAGAGTTTTGTTTGGAAAATGTCTGTGATATCCAAAAACAAAGTTCCAGATGGAGGAGGTGAAAATAGACGTATGTTCCAGCTGTTTTTAATCTCTCACTTTTTGGCTGTAGTTAAAATGAAACACACCCTTTAAAAGACAGTATTGTCACTTCAAATGTGAGGGGTTCATGGAGTGGCCACTCACAGAATTCTGAATCTTCTAATAAGAATGGTTTCTGTGCTTGCACAGTCTTGTGGTATATATGTGTGTGCATCTGTGAGTGTGCATGCATTATGAGTATGTGTGTATGAACAATTTCCCTGAATGGTTCTAGAGGTATGTGTATTTCCAACACCCCACTGCACAAACATACAATCCTAAGTTTACAAATTCCTCTGTTATATTATTACATTGAGGTCCCTGACATAGGTGGATATTACTTAGTTTTGGCAGATTTCTGGTACCTTGGAGTGATCAAAACTAGGTAAGGAAGAGCAAGTCTTACTTGACAACTCTCTGCCAGCATCTCAAACTCAGCGGATCTTGTGGTAATGGAAGTGTTTTTTTTTTTTTAAGTTTATTTATTTTGAGAGAGAGAGAGAGAGTGCACAAGTAGGGGAGGGGCAGAGAGAGAGAGAGAGAGAGAACCTCAGGCAGGTTCCATGCTGTCAGCAAGGAGCCCGACGCGGGGCTCAAACTCCCAAACCATGCGATGGTGACCTGAAACAAAATCAAGAGTCGATGCTCAACCCACTGAGCCACGTAGGTGCCCCATTTGTTTTCAAATGTTTATTTATTTTGAGAGAGACAATCCCAAGCAGGCTGCACACAGCCAGTGCGGAGCCCAACATGGGGCCCTGAACTCATGAACCATGATCATGACCTGAGCCAAATCAAGAGTCGTATGCTTAACCGACTGAGCCACCCGGGTACCCCTGGAACTGTTTTGTATCTCCACTGTATCAACATCCTGCTATGATATACTATTATAGTTTTGCAAGATGTTACAATCGAAAGAAACTGGGTAGATGGTACATCAGATCTCTGTACTATTTATTAGAACTGCATGTGACTCTATAATTATCTCAAAATAACAAGTTTGTTAAAAACTCCATCAGTTCAGTTATTTCGCTCTCCCCCAAGAGAACAAACCTCTTTTATCTTTAATGTCTGCTGATGACACCAGCACGTAGCTGATGGGAACAGAGGCATCAACTTTGTTCTTCCCTACCAACCCCCCCCACCCCATCCAGTCTTAAGTCCTGCTGATTTACTTCCTGTTTCTAGAACCCACCTACCTCTTCCTCTCTTTCTCTTTCCCACTGCTGATGCTGAGCTTCAGAGCATTATTATCTCTTTCCTTGATTAACAAAACAACCTCAGAGTTGGTCTTCCTGCCTTCAGCCTTATCATTCCAAAAAAGTAGTTCTAAATGCAGCTGTGTATTATACTCCCTTGAGAAGCTTCTGAAAAACACTGTTGCCATGTCTCTGCCCCAGGACAAGTCAGAATGCCTAGAAGGAAAGCCTAGGTAGTGGTTTACTTTGAGAGCTTCTCAGGTAATCCTAATGTGTAGCATGATTGAAAATTATTATCTTGACTACCTGTCTTCAACTTAAGATTCTAGAATGATTTAGCTAAAATGAAATTCTGGGAATTTCATCCCAATCCTTTACCTGCCACCCCCTCTGCTTTGGTTTGAATTGTGTTCCACTCCCCTCCTTCCCCACTTACATATCAAAGTCCTAATTTACATATCAAAGTCCTAATCTGAAGAATGTGACTTTAGTTGGAGATAGGATCTTTAAAGATAGTCCAGTTAAAAGGAGATAGTTGAGGGCGCCCCGACTGGCGACTGGCGTCCTCATAAAAAGGGGAAATTTGCACATGCACACAGGGAGAACTCAACCTGACATGAAGGCAAAGATTGGGATAATGTGTCTATAAGGCAAGGAATACAAAAAATTGTCAGCAAACCACCAGAAACTAGGCAAGAGGAAGAGACAGATTGTCTTACACAGCTTTTTCCCCCCAAAGAATCTGTGTTTTGCTAAGGAATTAGTAAGTTGGTACGGCCTATACTGTAAAATGAAAATATTAAATATCATATTTATGGTATTATCTTGAAGAGAGTGGTGGTGCAAATTTTTTTTTTTTCTCTCTCACACCACTTCACTGTGGAAGAAAATCTCTCCAGGGATGTGCATTATCACATCCTGACTCTGGAAAAGCTTCCATCCTGGAGCAGAGTATGATAACCTCCCGAGGCAATAGAAACGTTCTTTCATTTGAGATGAAGTCAAATGGACGGGGTGTTTTCCTCAAAGCTTTGTCCCCCATGGGGACTAGAATTTTGTCCATGTAGTCTACCTACTTCACACACACAGACACACACACGCACACACACAGGTTGTTATTGTTGTATTTAACGCATTAAAATTTTTTCTCGGTGACTTTGATGTGTGCACTCCACGTTGCATGAAATACAATATTTTTTTTTTTGATGGAAGGACGAAATTAAAAACAAAGAAGGAAGAAAAGAGGGAGCTCAAAAAGGGGAATGGGCGTCTCAAGGCCCAGCATCCCTGGTCAAATTCCTGAAAATTATTTGTTAAGTGGAAGGCCTCTACATCTTTATTTATTTATTTTTTTAATGTTTTATTTTATTTTTGAGACAGGGAGAAACAGAGCATGAACAGGGGAGGGTCAGAGAGAGGGAGACACAGAACCCGAAACAGGCTCCAGGCTCTGAGCTGTCAGCACAGAGCCCGACGTGGGGCTCGAACTCACGGACCGTGAGATCATGACCTGAGCCAAGGTCGCCTGCTTAACTGACTGAGCCACCCAGGCGCCCCTACTACATCTTTAACACTATCAAGAAGTAGCAGTTGTCACTCTCTGTAGCCACCATATTAAGCCCAGTATCTTTTAGGCCGTTTTGGGATTTGGAGGCAACTTAGTCCTCCCTTACACATTTTACTTAAGTCTGTTTCTGCTATTATTTACAAATAGGCCCATCTTGAATTGGGGCCCCTTGTAACAAAGGGCTCTAGAATTTGTTCACATTGCAATACACAGGTAGTTCCGTTAGTGTTCCCTCTCCCTGCCCCCAGAGAAGCAGTCACTGAAGAGGTTTTAGCATGCTTCTCTCACACTTGTCATCCTTCCTAAAATTTCTGGACCACCCATAGATTTTTGGTGGCGTCACTGCCCTTCTCCGTTCCATTAGAGTGGCAGTTAGGGACTGCAGACTGAGCTCTTCTGGAAACATAGGTTCTCACAGGCCCTGAGTCTTTGAAGCTCCATATCGTTCTGAGGGTCATGGAGGCAGCATTCTACAAGCTCAGCAGAAACACCGGAGCCTCCCCAAGAGAGAAATGTTACCTACGAGATAAAGCGAAGTCTGGACCCTTAGGAGTATTCCACCTACAAGAGAGGGGGACCTGTTGCTTCTCTTTCAAACCCCTGGTTACTTAGGTAGCCCTTGGGGATCCCATGAGTGAACAGCAACGGGGGCATGTACCCTTTATGGACAGCATCAAAACGGCACAGAATGGAATTTACTGGAGAGCTTCTGCTTTTAATTCCTTAATCTGGACATCCTTGGTAGAGAATGGGAGCCAAGGGTCAGCCAAATCAGCTGAACTTTAGGCAGTCATCCTACCCTGGCCAACAATTGATTCCATCTGTGCCTGTTGACGGACTCGTGGGCCATTGCCAGCAGCTCCACCAATGAGAGCAACAGCAATTACATATCCAAAGTTTCTATCTTTGGTGAACGTAACTATGGGAATCTCTTGCCTGACAGATCCTCAAAATATAAATCAAGGTTACATATTAAAGCCACAGTACGTCCCCGTTGGAGCTCGTTGTTCAAAGTGACCATTTCACTTCTAAAAATACACAATGCTGGTCTCTTGAACAAGTGGTAGGTGGGACTTCTATTACCCTCACCAGTTTCAGGCTACAGGATTCACAGAGCGTCATTACAGCATACTTTAATGAGTCAAAATTTCATTTAATGCAATATAGTGTATTTCCGTCATCAGTCAGATATCAGGGGTGAGTTATTCTAAAGAGTCTGATTGCATTTTTGATGTTTGACAGTCAAAACTTGCCAGCCCCGCCTTTCTGCCCTACCTTTGGGTTAGCTAAGAAGAAAGCCCAGGTGCTCCCTTCTTTGTTACTGGCAGGAAATTCAAACCATGCTGGTCCCAGCACACAGGTGGGAATCCTCACCTCAGCTCCAGTCTCTAATGGCAAGAAAAGCCAAGGCAGCCTCTTTTCCTCTTTTTGGAGCCATTTGGAGATCTGCTTGGGAGTTTGCCCTTTGTCCCTCCGAGAAGACTTCATTACGTGAGTAATAAACCTTTCGTAACCTCTCAGGCATTGTGTGGGGTCATCAGTCTTGACATCCAAAGCAAATTTTTGGTGGCATGCACCACAATGTACTTTCTCCTAAACCTCAGTTAATACGTCAACAAACGGGTCAACAAAACCAGGCGTTAGGATTATTTCTGCCACCCTGATAGAATTTTGCATTTTTCCCTGCAATTTGCGTCTGCTGCAAGCTGGAAATTTTCTGTATTTCCTATTCCAAAGGGTATTAGCAACTGAGAACAGAAGTTCAGCTGACTTTTCCTTTTCTGTATGTTAAATTAACTATGTATGTATGTCATTTTCATCTGTCAATTCCGGAAAAAAAATGAGGGGCTAAGACCACACCTAGGTAGAGCCACAATTCCTATTTCTTTGCAACTTGTTCATGCTGCTGCGGATACAACTAAATTACTATATTAGGTTCCATCATGAAACAAACGAATATGTTTAAAACGGGAGATATTCTGAGCTGGGTGTCCCAAACATTCCTAAATAGCTCTGAGATTGGAATTTGAATGACTCAGACGTTCAGAACTGAACTTTCTTTTCTCTCCGTCTGACACATCACTTACTTCTGCCTTAAGGATTTCATTATTATATTGTTTATTAAAGGCATAGAGATTTGCAGAGGCAGAAATTTTTGTAACAATTCTAGATGACAGAAGGTAAACTAAATAGATGCATATTTATGTAATTTGTATCTTACAATTACACAAATTGCATATTTGTATATTCCTAAGTTGCTGGATGCGTTTTTAGTGCATTGGGGAAATATGTGGTTTTTCAGCATCTGATCTGTTCGACTTTCTTTTCCAGCTGTACTGGAATCTCTTGAGTGCAGCTATAAAGAGTTTGGAAAAAGGATATTCATTCCTTTTGGATGTACTCAGAGGCAATAAAAATTTTTGTTCAAGTTTAGCAACAAGAAACTTGTTGCTTCAAAACTGCAGAAACCCATGAATTATCTTTATTTTTTTAATTAATTTATTTTAAGAGAGAGAGAGAGTGAGCAGGGGAAGGGCAGAGAGAGAGGGAGAGAGGGAACCCCCAGATTCTGCACTATAAGCACAGAGCCTGACGCTGGGCTCTATTTCATGAACTGTGAGATCATGATCTGAGCCAAAATCAAGAGTTGGATGCTTTAACTGACTGAGCCACCCAGGAGCCCCTGAATTATCTTTAAAATGAATAATTCAGATGATTTTTTTTCTATCTGAAAACGTGGATTCCAAAGAAATATTTTTATATTTTTTAAAATGAAAACTGTATTAATCGGTCACATACTTCTGGAAAGATGTCTTATCAAAAACATTCTATTAATTTGCCACTGAGAAAATGTATGTGTATTCATGATAAAAGGAAAGCATCAACCCATGGAAAGAGAAAGAAAAATGATAGCTGCACAAAAGCAAAATGTTGACAGAAAAGGGTATGCCCGAATTATTTTTCCTATTTTGGTGCAAAAGACATATTAAATTTCATTGCTTTGATGCACTTGTTTTTTCATCCATGAAGCTTTTGTTGGGCCCCATTCATGCTCAACTGTGCTACACGCCATAGATATGATGTAATGTAAAGTCTCTACACTTGAGATGCTCACAATCAAGTAATAAGGAAAAACATATTGAGACACAAGTATTCTAATATGAATTTATATTAATCCCATAGGAGCATGATTGATTTTAATTAGTCAATTGTTTTAGGGTTATCAAATGTGTGCAATGAAAACAAGGTTTTAGATTGGGCGAAATGGTACGTCAAACCATATGATCATCTCAATTGATGCAGAAAAAAAATTTTTTTGGACAAAATTCAACATTTTTTCGTGATAAAAATTTAACAAATTTAGAAGGGAACGTCCTCAGTATAAGATGCCCACTTATAAACAACCCACAACTAACATCATATTCAATGGTCCAAGACTGAAAGCTCTTCCCCTCAAACCAGGGACAAGACAGGGGAGCCTGGGTTCCTGTGGGTTAAGCATCCAACTTTGGCTCAGGTCATGATCTCAGGGTTTGTGGGTTTGAGCCCCGCATCAGTCTCTGTGCTGACAGCTCAGAGTCTGGAGCCTGCTTTGGATTCTATGTCTCCCTCTATCTCTCTGCATCTCCCTGCTCACACTCTATCTCTGTCTCTCAAAAATAAACAAACATTAAAACAATTAAAAACAAAAACAAAAACGAAAAACCACGAGGGACAAGACAAGGATGTCTGTTTTCACCACTGGTATTCATTATAGTACTAGAAGTGAGAACCAAATTAAGCAAAAAAGAAAAAGAAAAAAAAATTATCCAAATTGGAAGGAAAAAGTAAAATTACCTCTGTTCACAGATGACATAATCTTATAGCTAGGAAACTCTAAATAATCCACTAAAAAAAAAAAAAAAAAAAAAAAACTATTAGAGCCAATAAGTGAATTGAAACAAATTTTCAGGATCTAGAATCAACATGCAAAAAATCAGTTGTGGTTTTATTCACTATCAGTGGACATCCAAGAAGAAATTGGATTGGAAAAAATTTCATTTACAATAGCAAACAAGGGAATAAAATACAGTGCTTAGGAACAGATTCAACAAAAGAATCCTACAACGTATACACTGAAAACTACAAAACACTGCTGAGGGAAATTAAAAGCCTACATTAATGAAAAAACATCCCTTGTGCTTGGATTGGAAGTAAGACTTAATATAGTTAAGATGACAATATTATCAAAGCAATTAACAGATTCCATGCAATCCCCATCAAAATTCCAATGATGTTTATTGCAGAAATGGAAGAAACCATCCTAAAATTTATATGGACTCTTAAGAGACACTGAATAGCCAAAACAGTCTTGAAAAAGAATAACAGAGAAGAAGATTTCACATGTACTGATTTCAAAACTAACTACAAAGCACAATAATGAGACATTGTGGTACCAGCATAAGGAGACCTACAGATCAGTGGAATAGCATTTAGTGTCTAGGAATAAACCCTCAAATTTATGGTGAACTGATTTTTGACAGGAGTGCTGAAACTGTTCAATGGGGAAAGAGCAGTCTCTTCAATAATTGTGCTGGAAAAACTGGATATCCACATGTAGAAGAATGAAGCCTTACTTCACACCATAAATAAAAAGAAAATTCAAGGGGCGCCTGGGTGGCTCAGTCGGTTAAGCGTCCGACTTCAGCTCAGGTCACGATCTCGCGGTCCGTGAGTTCGAGCCCCGCGTCGGGCTCTGTGCTGACAGCTCAGAGCCTGGAGCCTGTTTAAGATTCTGTGTCTCCCTCTCTCTGACCCTCCCCCATTCATGCTCTGTCTCCCTCTGTCTCAAAAATAAATAAACGTTAAAAAAAAATTTTTTAAAAGAAAATTCAAAATGGGTTAAAGACCTAAACACAAGACCTAAGACCACAGAACACTTAGAAGAAAACAGAGGGACAAATACACATGACCTTAGATTTGGCAATGCTTTCTTAAATATGACAACAAAAGCATAAACAACAAAAGAAAAAAGACACATTTGACTACATTAAAATCCAAAAGTTTTATGCACCAAAGAACACTATTAAGAGACTGAAAAGGCAACCCACAGAATGGAAGAAAATATTTGCAACTCACATATCCGGTAAGATTTTCAGATCCAGAATATATCAATAACTCTCCCAATTCAATAAAATAGTCAACCCAATTAAAAAAAAAAAGGTCTTTGAATAGACATTTCCCCAAAGATGATACACATATGGCCAATAAGCACTTGGAAAGATGTTCAACCTCATTAGGCAAATGAAAATCCAAAGTGAAATGAGTCGCTGCTTCACACCTACTTGCATGGTTATCATTTTTTAAAAATAGAACATAACAAGACATGGAAAATTTGGAACCCTTGTACCTTGCTCGTGGAAATGTAAAGTTCTGTAACTGCTGTGGAAACCATCTGGCAGTTCTTCAAAAAGTTAGAATTACCATGTGACCCAACCATTCTACTTTTAGGTATCGACCCCAAAGAATTGAAAACGGGTGTCCAAACAGATACTTGTATGCCAACACTCATAGTGGCATTATTCACAGTAACCAAAAAGTGGAAACAACCCAAGTGTCCATCAGCAGATGAATGAATAAACATACCTCTAATGTATATGCATATAACGGTATAATATTCAGTCTTAAACAGAATGAAATTCTGATACATGCTACAATATAGGTGAATCTTCAAAACGGTGTGTGGTAAAATAAGCCAGACACAGAAGAACAAATATTTTGATTCCATTTATATGAAATGTCTAGAATAAGCAAATTCATTGACACAGTACATTAGAGGCCAGCTACCAGGGACTGGAAGGAGAAAAAGGGGGGGTGGGGAGAGCGGTTATTGCTTAATGTATCTGGAGTTTCTGTTTGGGGTGATGAGAAACTATACAACACTGTAAATGTAAATTATGCCACTGAATGGTACAATTAGCCATGGCTAAAATAGCAAAGTTTATGATATATATACGCACACACACACGTTATAACGGGGGAAAAAACAAGGTACAGAAGAGAGTACATAAGTTATCTTTGATGTTTATGTTTGCATAAACACTTGAAAGGCATAAGAAACTAGCATTAAGTGGCTACTTACGGTTAACATGAATATTCAGCTCATACACACTAATTCAGTTCAGACTGTTTAAAATATAGAAATACTCTGTCCTGATTGGTAAATGGCCACTCCCCAATTCCTGCATTTCTTCTACCTCTGTCCTCATCCTGGGATACCCGGTTGTCTGATCATTCAGCAAGTAAAGAGTTAACCCCTGGCAGGCAAGGGTCTGGCTGGACAGCATAGAATTAAGTGGGATGGGATGGGATCAGGTGGTAGGAAAACTGCATACTAAAACCTTTTAACATCATTTTGATTTTTTAAACCGTGTAACTGTATTACCTATTTACTATAATGAAATAGAAGAACTAAAACAAAATTAAAGAGTACACCAGCTATAAAAGACAATTAAGAGAATTTGAACAAAACAAATGTTACTTGTAGACCACAGCAGCACAAAGAACAAGAGAGTTCAGAGATGTGAAAGTTGTGTAGAGGATAAAATATGGGGGTTTGGGGGGGAGGCATAGAAGAAGATGAGATTAGATAGGTAAATGGGGATCAGATATGAAGGAACCTCTGTGGCATTAGTTAATTTGAGCTATTTCTACAACACTGATAAATCAGTTACTACTTTTTTAATCAAGGAAATAAGTTGAACAGGTCTCTGTGTTAGAAAAATAATTCTGCCAACTGTGCAGACAATGGACTGGAGAGGAGAGAAGCCGGGAGTGAGAGGCTGAGATGACGAGGATAGTGGTAATGAGATGGAAATGAGAAGTCATGGTCAGAAGATACTAAAGAATGATCCAGTGGTCTTGCTGAAAAGTAGTTAGCTTGGGGGTTGTTAAAAGAGGAGGAACAAATAATGACTCTAACATTTCTAGCTTAGTTGACTACAGGGGTGGATTATGACCTTTAATGAGGAATTCTAAATGGGAAATTATTCAGAATTTGATTGTGAAATGTGAATATATTGAGATGGCAAAGAAAGAATGACATAATGTGGATTTTAAATAAAAAGTTACTATGAAAATGGTAATGATTTGTTTTCCATTTTATTTAGGAACGACTAAGAGGAAATATGCTAAATTCTACAGGATACAACAGTATCTTTATACATAAATGAAGGTCTAAACTCCAAAGAGTGTTATTGGAACATGATACAAAAACTGTTTTGTGCTGATTTTTACAAATTTCTTTTTGACTGTGACAGCTTAGGTGTTAGACATGTAGAAAAATGACATCCAGATGCTGTCAGTAATTCTAGGATTTATGTTTTTATAGGGAAATAACAGATAAAATTTCTCAGAATGCATCGAACCCTTTTCCAACAAATGTATTTTCAGATCACCATGGTATTCTCCAGGGGGTGATACTGTTTCATCAGAATGGAAATTAGGAGGAACAAGAAAAGTTTCATAGAATCTTTGTGAACAAAATGGCTTTTTAGAGCATTCTTTCCTCAATTCTGTATCTATCTCCAGCTTACCCCCCCCCCCATCTCCCTGCACTTAACCAGGAATATAGTGTATTCAAAGTCTTCATTTCCTTAACTTACATTTACTCCTCAATCCACTTAGTCTTTCTGCCCAATTTCTGTAAGTGAAGTGACTATTGCTAAGGTCAACAGAATCCAACACATAACTAAGTTATCTCACAGGAACTTTCTGTTGAGTTAGCATGCTTAGACAACCCATCCTTTTTGGAATATTCTTTCTTTGATCTCTGTAACATGACACATTCCTGGTTTCCTATGATCATTTCTTCTCAACCTCTTCGCTGGCTTATTCTCTCCCACCCAGCTGTTAGTTGCTGAATTTCTCAGGAGTTGCTCACAGCCCCTCCTCTCTCTCACTCTACTTTCTTCTAGAAGAGCTCACCATATCTCTTATTTCAATTCCCAACCAGATGTCAACGATTCCACCACCACCACCCCTCCAACTTTATTTCAAATCTCTAGGCTCAACCTTTTCTTTAGACTGCACCCACAAATAACCAACTGTTTCTCAACCTCTCAATGTGGATGTCTCAAATATACCTTAAACTTTGTCCAGATAATCACATTCTTAATGACTACCATCAAACAAGATCTTTTCCAATATTCCTATCTTAATGATGTTATCTTTCATCCAAATGCACAAGTCAGAAACTTAGTAACATTATTAACATTTACCCTTTATTAAATCCCATACCCATGACTTCACCAAAGACTGTTATTACCTCCTAACTATCTCTTACATTTCTGTACTTCTTTCTGTTGGTATGGTCAAAACCCTAGTCTAAACTACCAACATCTCTCTCCTGGATTGTGAAAACTTTGCAAGTATACCAACTACAATGTTGCCCTCTATAATGTGAAAAAATGTACTGGATGGAAAGTTTTTAGTCGTCACATCTGTGAAGAAAACATAGTAAAGTCTTAAATTGGTTTCCAAAGTGCCTGTAAAAATGATGATTATTCAAATACACAACAGAAACATTTATCCACATTACACATTATCATTAATAAACACGGTGTCCTGTTTGGATAGCGTAAGTGGTTTGGACAGGTGGTGGAGAAAAGGTAAATGACAAACACTGTTTTCATTCTGCCACACCTGTTCTGTATCTGACCTTTCAAAACCAGAGTTTCTGATCTGCCTTTTCTCATTCAGTCTTTTCCAGATTATTTTGGGATCATCTGAAAGCCTGGGGAGGCCCTGATGTGCATCTCCAATAAGGGTAAGAAAGTCTCTGGTATAAAGATGTTCATCCATTTTCTCCTGGAGTAGAAGTGACTCCAGTAAAGTCTTCTTTTGTCTCAGAAAGGCCGATTGAGCCAGTTCTGCTCTTTTTCTGTTGCAACTGGGGCACTGAGAAGAAATGTGTTGATCAGCTGTTGCCACCTGTTTCGGTGCTGTCCTTATGTTTTTAAAGTAGATTCTGTTCAAAAGTTCATCAGGCACAGTACAGTTTAAGGCATCTATCTCTGAAGCCTCTGCAACCAATCTAAGCTGTGGCTTTTTTTGTCTGCTGCTCTTTTTCTCCTTCAAGTTTGCTCTGCGATGGATCAGGCTTATCTTAACGGCGCAAAAAGACTGCCGGGCGTTCAGTTCTTCATCGGATACCCAAGTGCTTTGTGTCTGAAGTTTAGCGTCTGGTTGGTACTGTCCAGAGTTAGTTTCTTTGCCCTTGAGATAGTTGATCCATTTTCTGCTGAACTTCTCCTCATTATTTTTGTAGTCTGGAAGCTCAGATTGTTTGTCTCCGTCTTCCAAGGGTGTGGTCGGCTTTCCACTCGCAGGTTTGCTCCCAGAGGCCTGGGGCCAGGGCTGCAGTCCTCCCGAGGAGCTGAATGAACCGGAACTCTGTACCTCATCAGGAATGGTGTCCTCAGAAAGGTCTGCCATAGCCCTCAAGTCCGTTTGGGCCAGTTCCCCTGGCTTTTGTGAATTCCTCTGTGCAGATGGCTATCCCTTTGCATCATACTTGGGTGTTCATGGGCTTTGTTCCGGTCAAAACTGGCTCAGGAATAGCGAGCCCCGAGCGCACCGGGGATCAGTCTCAGGGCTGTCGCTCAGCAAGGCTCCCCTTCCGGGCTACGCCTTCCCGCTGCCTTGGCAACGGGGGGCGGCAGCGTCATGCGGTCATGCGCAGTGGGTGCCGGCAGGCACCGAGCTCCTCCTCTTCCCCCGCCCTCCCCAGCTTCGCCTCTGCGTTGCGCGGACAAGCGCAGGTTTCGCTGGGTGTGCAAGGCTCGGACCGTGTTTGCTTTCCAGCAGCTCTTCTGTAGTGCTGTTTAAATATAAAATCTGACAGTCCTTTAGAAAAGCTAACAAACTCCTTTTCCTCAGAGGTCAAATATTTGTCTGAGGCCGACGGGGGATAGGTGGCCTCTGAACTAATTCAAGAATGTTGCCCTGCCCAAATTAAAAAAAAAAAAAAAAAAAAAAAAATGCTGGCTGAAAAAGCGCGAGCAAAAACACGTCTGCAGATCTTCTAGCCAGGAGATCACCTTTTTGTCAACCATGTCTTAGAGTAAATATCGAACTGCTGAAACCATCCTTACAAGACTGCCTGCACATCTTGCACAACTTTCTGTGCTCCCGTATTGGGACGTCAGTCTGTGCTCCGGCTTTGCGAAACACAGGTTCTCAGGTCTTTGGTTCAAGCAGTTCTCTGGCTGGCATGTCAGCACCCCTTCTTTTTATGTGATTTATTATTGTTACCCCTTCAAATCCCATTTCCTCAGGAAGGGCTTCATACCCACCCCTGCCCCAGACTCTTTACAGCCTTTCTTTCATGGTTTGCAGCTATTTGATGATGCCCCCCCCCCCATCACCCCACTAAATTAAAACCTCCCTGACGCATTAGAAGGCGTTAGATACATCTGTTAAGTAAATGCATTGAATGACTCTTAAAACAGAAGTAAATGCAACGTCACAAAGTAGATTCTGTGAAATAAGTACTACCAGGTCAAGGAACTCCCATCTTTATCTTTCTGAACCACCCCCACCCCAACCCATTTACTCTTTTACCCAACATATCCTTTTAGGATAGCCTCTTTTAAAACATGGCAGAATTTTATTAATAACTATTCTCTCGAATCAGAATACGTTGACTCTAAAGATAGACTTTTTCTAGGTCTTAATAAATGTCTGAGTCTAGGTCTTAGTAAGTATGGGAGATAATTTCAAGAGAATGGGCTCCCTGGTCGGTCCCGTGTGCGTTATTGAAGTCTAACCAGGATATACTTAATGTTATTCCAAAAATGTCCACCTTGGCAAAGAGTCAAAAGTCTGAAATGTTCAAAAAGCATCTCTCAAATATGAGCCAGCTTCATATTAATGATAAAGAGATTTCAACTTCATTTATTCAACCCAGATAATATTTTATCATATGTTAGTCTTTATATAATTTGTGGATAGCTCCAAGTGATTTCCAGCAGCTCAATAGCTCAAGATTTCATTTTTTATGTTTATTTTAAAAACCTTCCTTATCGTCTGAATATTTATACATAATTCATTATAACACTTTTTAACTGAAAACATTGATCAAAGGAGCTATACTTTAAATAAACTATATTCATGCCTTCTAATGTGCTAAATATTTTTTAATAACCTTATCCTAGAAGCAGATACTTTTGGGGAGAATATCCTGTAATTGACTTTTCTTTCTTTCTTTCTTTTCTTTTTTTTTTTTTTTTTTTTTTTTTTTTTTTTTGTAATAACCAGCATGAGCCAGTAAATTGTTTAGTGTTCTAATATGTGTGTTTTCCAAGACCCAGTTAGGTTCCTTGCAGGGTCCTGACAAAATGCAAGTTTAATGGAACTTGCCGAAATGTCTCCTGGCTATCTTGCCTATGCTTTGACACCTATGGGTATTTGGATCCCTTCTGTAGGTTAGCTCTTTTTCTCTCAAGTGTATGCTTGCGAAGTGCCATAACTAATGTGCTCTGGGTGGCTCAGTTGCTTGAGCATCTGACTCTTGATTTCAGCTCAGGTCATGATCCCAGGGCCTGGGACTGAGCTTATGCTCAGCACGGAGCCTGATTTGGATTCATTCATATTCATATTCTCTCTCTCTCTCTCTCTCTCTCTCTCTCAAATTTAAAAAAAAAAATAAAAATAACACATAATTAAAAAATTAAGAAAAACAATGTGCTCTGGCACGCACAGCGCAGGCAGGAGCCCTTGCCACTTCAAGGGCTGGAAGGAATAGGAAGTAAGGAGATAAATCAGGTGCTCCTGGCCTAACCACCCAATGGCACTACTTTTGTTGCCCTGCAGACACTGTCTCTTCCTTCAAAGTTCTTAACGGGGAGCAGGGCGAAGCTCTTTGTCCAGCTTTCCCTCAACAATCAAGTGTGCCTTACAGCCAGGGGCTTACCCCCAGAGGGAGAAGGTCAAAATTAGTCTTCTGTCTAATTCCCTTTCTCTCTTATTTCTCTTTTTTTGGAGACAGGACACACTTCCAGTTGTTTCCTGGAAAATATATATATATATATATATATATATATATATATATATATATATATATATAAAGTTTTCAAAAAGGAAAGAGAAAAAAAAATAAAAGAGCACACAGAAATTTAGCTTTTTCTCTGTAGCTATGATTACGTTCCCCGTTGACAATCATTAAAGTTCTTGATTTATGCTTCCAAGTTTCTTTGAGAAATTATAAATCAGTACACATTTGTACACTCTTTCTTACAAAAAAAATATATTCAGCATACTCTACGCATTGCTTTACACTTGTTTTTGTTTGTTTTGTTTTGTTTTGTTTTGTTTTTTTCTTAGAAACCTATCTGGGATATCACTTCACTTTATTCTAGACACCCTCCTTGTCTCTGTTTACAATGGCATTGTCTTCTGTGTGGGAATGTACCACAATAATTCTCACATTTTGGTGGGCATTTTGGTCCTATAAGGAATCGAATTTTTCTGTGTATTTGTGGAGGTATATCTCCAATAAGATTTCTAGGAGTGAGATTAGCAAATCAAAAGACAAAGGCATATGTAGGGGTTTATTTGTTTGTTTGTTTGTTTGTTTTATATATTTCCAAAGTCCCCTCTATAGGGGATACATATTTTGCATTCCTGTCAGCAGTGTTATAAGAACAATGGTTCCCAAGAGCCTGGCCATCGGAATATGTACTCAGAGTTATCAATTTTTGTGAATCTAATGGATGAGAAATAGTATCTCAGTGTAATTTTAAATTGAATTCCTCTTATAAGTGAGACTGAACACCATTTTATGTGTATAAAGGCCATTTATATTTATTTTTTTGTGTACTGTCCATTTATTTTACCCATTTTTCCACAAGATTTTTGATTTATTCTTCTGAATTTTTAAGAAGCACTTATTCTAATATTGGAGGGGCTCCTGGGTGGCTCATTCCGTTAAGCCTCCAGCTCTTGATTTCAGCTCAGGTCATGATCTCACGGTTTGTGGATTGAAGCCTCACATCAGTCCCTGTGCTGGCAGTGCAGAGCCTGCTTGGGATTTTCTCTCTCCCTCTCTCTTTGCCCCTCTCTCTCAAAATAAATAAACTTAAAAAAAATCATTTTAATATTGGAAATATTAACCATTTGTCTGTGAGATCATTCCCAAATGATTTTCACACTTTGTCGTTTCATTTGCATATGCTCTTTGCCATGCAAAAGTTGGATTTTTTATTTCACGTAGCAAATTTATCAATCTGTTTCCTTATGTTCTAGGATTCTTAATCACATCAAACATTTTTGTCTAGTCCCATGTTATAAATAAACTTACCCAAGTTTTCTTAGAGTATTTGTGATTCTTTTTATTCTCTGTGTTAACACTCTAATTCTTTTATAGTTTCTTCTCTAATGTGAAGAATAAATCTAATTTTATACTTTTCTATATGGTTATCCATTGATTCAACCATATATACCACAAGGTTCTTTGTTACCCCACTGTCTTTAGATGCTGACTTTATCATAAATTCTCATATTCACTTAGTTTTTTGTTTGTTTGTGTTGGGTTGTGGTTTGTTTGTTTTGAGTTTCAATTCTAGTACAGTGCTTTTTCTTTCAATTTCTACATACCAATACTATACTGTTTTAACGGACTCTGTAGTATGTTTTAACATCTCATAGGGCCAGACCCCTTTCCTTCATTTTCAGGTAGTTCTTGTATGTTCTTATATCTTTATCTTTCCAAATGATCTTTATGACCAACCTGTCTTGATTCAGGGTAAAAGTAAAAAACCTACAGTCTTTTATTAGAATCCACTAAATTTATAAACATTGAGGATTTTTTAAATTGGGTCTTCCTGGGGCGCCTGGGTGGCTTGGTCGGTTGAGCGTCCGACTTCAGCTCAGGTCATGATCTCACGGTCCGTGGGTTCGAGCCCCGCGTCGGGCTCTGTGCTGACAGCTCGGAGCCTGGAGCCTGTTTCGGATTCTATGTCTCCCTCTCTCTCTGCTCCTCACCTGTTCATGCTCTGTTTCTCTCTGTCTCAAAAATAAATAAACGTTGAAAAAAAAATTTTTAAATAAATTGGGTCTTCCTATCCAGAAATATGGCGTGTCTTCACAAGTATTCCAGTATACTTTGACATCTTTTAGGTAGTTTCCCCATTTAGATTCTGTCCATTTCTTTAAGTGCATTGATTTTACTTCATTTTATTTTATTTACTTTTATGTTAGTGATTGAACAGTGATCCACTATATCTTGCAACTGATTATTATTTATATACTGGAATGCTATAGATCTCTGTATTTTTAGTTTATAGCCTGCTAGTTTAGTAAATTTTTATTGTTTCAAGTAGCTGTATCTTTGTCTTAGACATGTGAAACATATATAAAATTTCCTGATAGTTTAGAAATATTTTTGAACTTAGAAAAACAAAAGTCAGAATGAGCTGCATGACACAGAAATGTCCTATAAGATGCTATTGTAGCAAAGCTCTGGTAGATAAATAGATGATAGATAAAATATTAAGGAAATTCATCAATTAATAGAGAACAAACTCTCAACTAAAGATGTAAGTAAATTTACTATCCGTGCTTTTTTTTTAATATTACAGGAGCATTATTCACATTACCTGGATTTGTGGTTTTCAAACTTAAGTTTAGGGGCACCTGGATGGCTCAGTTGGTTAAGTGTGGACTTTGGCTCAGGTCGTGATCTCACAGTTCACAAGGTCGAGCCCCATATTGCCGTCAGCACGGAAACAGCTTCTGATCCTCTGACTCTCTCTCTCTGTCCCTCCCCCATGCATGTGAGCAATCTCTCTCTCTCAAAAATAAATAAACATTTAAAAACGATAAAAGCATTAGCAATATTAAGTTTAAATAAAACGAAATCTTGCAAATGCAACAGGATACACATTTTTTTAATTTTTAATTTTACATATTTATTCATTAATTTTTTTTGAGAGAGAGAGAGTACGTGAGGAAGGGGAGAGAGACGGAGGGAGGGAGGGAGGGAGGGAGAGAGTGAGAGAGAGAGAGAATCCCAAGCAGTCTCCATGATCAGTGCAGAACCCAGTGTGGGACTCGATCCCAGGACCCTGGAATCATCACCTGAGCCAAAATCGAGAGTCAGGTGTTCAACTGACTGAGCCACCCAGGTGCCCCTAACAAGTTTTTATTTCTAAATGATTTCTAAATATCTACTATTTATCTAATTTTAATAGATAATTATAGACAAATTGATTCATACATAACTGTTATAATAAAAACTAGCAACACAGTTTGAGCCAAGGCATTCCAAGTATTGCAATTTTAATTTTTTAGAATAAAGAAAAATGACCATAATTTCAGTTATCTCTTTTTAAAGGAAATTGCCAGAGAGATGGAACATTCTTTTTAATATGTGTGATGGATTACTTTGCTGGGGCTGCTATAATAAAGTACCACAAACTGAGTAGTTTAAACAACAGAAAACGTCCCATGATCTGGAAACTAGTAGTCTGAAATCAAGGCACTGACAGGGTTGTTTCCTTCTGAGGGCTTTAAGGGAAGGGTCTGCTCCAGGCCTCTCTCCTTTACTAGTAGATGGCTGTCTTCATGTTCATATGGTATTCTCCCTGTATGTGTGTCTGTATTCCAAATTTCACCTTTTCCAAGGACACCAGCCACATTGGTGTCTCACCCGATTGACCCCATGTTAAGTTGCTTACCTCTATGAAGACCTGATCTCCAAAGGGATGCACATTCTGAAGAACTTGGGGTTAGGACTTCAACGTAAGAATTTGGTGGCCATGCAGTTGAACCCACAGCATGTATTTTTTATGAAAAATAGATTAAAGGCTAGTCAGATAGTTTGCCTCCAGAATAGCCTTTTAGTGTAAAACTGCTTGTAATTTGCTAAGTGAGAAAATAGAGTAGTTAAATACAGGCACTTAAGACGAACTGCTTTGTTGGGGTATGTAGAGCTACATTGTAGTGAGTGATTTTTACTTTATTTGTTAATTAAGAAGTATCTTTGTTTTGGGGTGCCTGGGTGGCTCATTCGGTTGGGCGTCCAACTCTCGGTTTCAGCTTAGGTCATGATCTCATGGTTTTATGGGTTCAAGCCCCACGTCGGGCTCTGCTCTGGCAGGGCAGAGCCTCCTTGGGCTTCTCTCTCTCTCTCTCTCTCTCTCCCTCTCCCTCTCCCTCTCCCCCCCTCTTTCTCACAGAGAGAGCCCCTCCCCTGCTCACACTGTCTCTCTCTCAAAATAAATAAATAAACTTAATTTTTTTTAAAAAGTATCTTTGTTTTAGATGAAGGTCTTTGGGGGTCTTGTGAATATAATGTATATTCTCTGGCACTATTACAAATGCGATTGGCCAGACTTTAGAGTGATTGCTCACATCTAGTGTTTCAAATAAGAGATTTTTGTTTTTTCTGGAAAATAACTAAAATTTAAAATTTTAATTTTAAACAGTTATTTTAAAGTATTTTGATTCATATATTTCAGAGATTTTAATGTTTTCAAGTAATGATTTTCCACCGCTCCATTTGAGTATCTGGTAAAATTCCAAACAAGTGTAGGGCAGAAATTACTGTTATTTTAGAAAATAAAGATCTCTAATATATTTTAGTGCATCAATGGTGCTATTCTTCACAAAAAATAATGTTAAATATGAATTTGAATTGTATGATTTCTTTGCTATTTTTCTTGAAAATTCTTTGGTAACAACAAAATACGCAGATTTTCTAACCTTATTTATCTCCCCTTCACTTTTCAAATTGAGAACCATTATCAGCATCTTTATTTAATTTTATGAAGTTAGATCCCTGGGTCGTCGGACAATACTATTTAATACTGATGTTGGCATCTAGGAAGTTACTGTAAATCAGAACCTAATTATAATACATTTATCTTCAAAGCACAGAGGATACATGAAATGATTCCAGAAATGTTGCCATTAATTGGAAGTTGAGTTGTATAGTTTTCTGTTTTCTTGAGGGATAGTGGTATGTGACTCCGGATGATGGGGAAAGAAATTGGAATTCACAGTAGTTTTCCTGAAAACTACTACATAGGATGATTTTTCTTCTACTCAATATCTTTGCAAAGCATTTTACTGTAATTTTCCTACTTACAAAGTAAGCTTTCACTGTAAAATGAATATTCATATGATTGCATAGGGTTGAATGACATAGAAACTGCAAATAATTTCATTTGAGACCGATATTTCCACAGAACTATTTTACTGAAGTGTTCAAAGCCATCATAAAAATATCACCATGCTCGGGAAAGACATCTAATGTAATAAATTGAGCTCACAGACCCACCGTGTTTTATCTCCTTATTTTAGATAGGCATTTTCCAAAAACAAACTCTATCACTGAAGAATGTAAGACTGTTTCTTTAGAACCTTCCATGCTTAACTTGAAAGCTGTCAACCCAGGAGGCTGAAACAGAGCAAGATTATGAAACCTGAGTGAATAGCTCATTCTTTGCGCCCATGCCCTTGCTGCGTGCTGCCCCGTGGTACAAGCCGGAGAGGTATGCACTATGATAGCTAATGAAGCACTTCCTTTATGTCTCGCTGACCAGAACTCTTATTTGAAGCCTGTATATTATGCCACTGAAATCTCACAATATCAGCCTTTGTTCCGGCTAGCAGAGACTGTTTCTTGTCTTTTCTGGGGCTGAATTTCATGCATCAAACTTGTTAGACCCTTTGCTAGTAACTATGGCTTTATGCTACTAAGCTAATTGCTGCTGTTGTAAAGTTGTAAAGTTTGTTTTGGTTTTGGTTTCGGGTGCCCTTTTTTATTGCCATATCCCCCAAAGCCAAGAATTTATAATTCTGAAATCATGGGGAGACAAAAGCTTGGAGGTGAAAGCCACTGGGCTTCCTGCAGATCCTTCCTCTTGGTTAAACATAGTGATAATAACGAGCATTGTGAGAACAAGAACAAGAGTAAGATCGAGAATGGAGGGAACGGATCGAAACTCATTGGACTACCTAATCCTAAATGAGAAGTGTTAAAACCAGTCCCCTTGTTATATTTTAGCATATTATTCTCATAGTGTGTTATCTGACTGGCTATCTTCCTTCCCTCAACTACTATTGTATAGATGGGCCCCGACACAAGCTTTGATAAAGTGACCTAAAGAACTACAGAGTGGTTTTCATAGCTCTCTATCAAATATGGGCTTCAGGTAACCTAAATACAAACAAGAAATGTTAAAAGGCTCCTCGGAGCTTATACATTCCGAGAAGAAAAAATTATGAACCTCCTCCCCAGACTTGAGTTGTATCAGCTCCTTCATTTTTGCTTCTCGTGATGTAAGAGGGACAGCAGCCCCCATCTTTTGGGTGCGGCTAACTATTAAATAAGGTAACTTAGACTAGAACTTGTTACCCAACACATGGTAGTTGCCCTCACCATCAGCGCAATTCCAGAGTAGATGTAATAGGGAACCTGGAGACTGAGGTCCTTCTAATGGGCTCCTGCATTATGAGTAATCCACTTGTTTGCAAGCATTCTACTTTTCTGATTCCCCAGTTTTGCATTTGTATTCTACCTACCCAATACGATTTACCAAAGCACTTGTAGAATTAAATGTGTAAAAATACTTCGAACATCAAACAACTGAAAACATGTAAGTTACTTCCTCAAATGAAAAAAAAAATAGAAGTAATTAAAACACAGGAATTCCTTGGGCTCTACCATCTCAACATTTCTATCATCTTTATATTTTTTCTGATTGTCTGATCTCTCAATTTTAGTGAGATTATCGAACTTTTCAGGTCAGTAGAATGTAAATGTCAGAAAAGTAAATCTCACAATGCCAGCCATTGTTCTAGGTAGAAGCTGAATTCTTTCCTTTGCTAAAGTGCATGCACCAAATTTGTTGAAGTCTTCAAGTGTAAATGTAGGTCACTACCTAGAATTTATCTTATTTTCCTCGTCTCTTCATATTTTTTTTTGTATTTTTATTCTCTTCATATTTTTATCTTTTTTTAGTTTATTTGTTTTGAGAGAGAGGAGACAAGTGCACACATGAACAGGGGAGGGGCAGAGATTGAGAGAGAGAGAGAGAGAAAGTTTTCTATCAAATTTTCTAATCTTTGGTAAGGAAAATGCTGTTAGCGATATAAGGCTATCATCTGAATTAGTTTCAGATTTTGATTTCATGTTAGGACACGTGGAATAACATCACAATATATTCATATGTTATAGTCATAATATTAACAATAGCATGAAAGGCAATTGTGTTGGACCTATAGTTTTCCCAATAATTGCTGAATTGCTTCTCCCCACAGCCTATTAAAACTGTTGAATTCTAACAAAAAATTCTGAAATATAATAGCATCCCTTTTGCCTATTCCTTACCTAATATTTGTATTCGTTGGAAGTATGCTAAAAATCAAAATCAGTTTAGAGTGGCACTTGTTTGGAGTGAGAGTTGAAAACTACAATTATGGTTTCTGCCAACTTTTTAAAGATTGGATATAGGTCTTCACTTCTAAGTATTTTGCTATCTCATAGGAAAAGATAACTAGGTATTTATTTAATACTTGATGAGTATATCTGAACAAAGTGATTAACCAAGGTAAAGACAAATTCCATGACATTTCATGGTATTTTGTCAATGGTTTTGACAATTTATGTTTGAGTTTTAAATTCTTACCTTGTTTGGATGTTTCTTTTTTTAAAATTTTTTAAAGATGTATTCATTTTTCAGAGACAGAGAGACACAAAGCACGAGTAGGGGAAGGGCAGAGAGAGAGGGAGACATAGAATCTAAAGCAGGCTCTGAGCTGTCAACACAGAGCCCGACGTGGGGCTCGAACTCATGGACCACAAGATCATGAACTGAGCCAAAGTCGAATACTTAACCAACTGAGCCACCCAGCACCCCTTGATTGGACATTTCTATTTTTTTTTTTTTTTTTTTTAAACATTTTTTTTTTTACGTTTATTTTATTTTTGAGACAGAGAGAGACAGAGCATGAATGGGGGAGGGGCAGAGAGAGAAGGAGACACAGAATCGGAAGCAGGCTCCAGGCTCTGAGCCATCAGCACGGAGCCCGACGCGGGGCTCGAACTCACGGACCGTGAGATCGTGACCTGAGCTGAAGTCGGACGCTTAACCGACTGAGCCACCCAGGCGCCCCTTGATTGGACATTTCTAAAAGCAGGTACTATTTCTTCCATCTATTTGGCATGTCCACTCCATCCCCACCTCCCAGCATAAAACTGAATCTTACAGTCAGTTCTGCCATGGCCCAGTAACTCAGCAACAATGTGTTCTAAGGCACATGGAAAGAAAGAAATGCCTAGCAACATACTTCCATGGACATAGTATTCCATTTCCCATAAAAAGGACAGCAGATCTTTTTAAAAATTAAGTAACTTGATTTTCTATACTTTTTCCTACTATTACAAAGTATTTGGAGATACTTATGCCATCAAAAATCTAGAATTACTAGATATTAAAGTAATTAGGCAATAATAGAGATTGGGGAATTGAAGTATGGTACGAGGTTAGAAACTCATGAAACACAGAAAAGAAACCTATAAGTGAGCCAGGGAGTCTGAATCCTTGAAGTCATCTCTAAGTCCTTCCACTCCCCAACAAGATCCCTCCAGTCAGTTACAAAATCCTGTAATGACACCCCTCATATAGGCTGCTTCTCTTCAGTCAGCTCCCCAGTATAGGACATCAATGTCCCTCACTGGATCCAGAGCACCTGTCTTCAAGTTGACTTCACAATCTCTAGACTCTTCTCACACCCTTCACTTACTTTTTTCTTTCCTTCCACACCAACTCCTTTCAAAATAATTATCCACACTGCAACTATAGTAGAGCACAGCTCCCCTGATTTGTGTTTCTCATCGCTTCTCGTCAGTTTGTCTGGTCTGGAACCATGGCTGACATGGATTGGATCGTTCATATTGAAAACAGAACAGTAAAACATTTAGGATAATAGTTACTAAAGTCTTTATCTAAAAACATTTGAAGAAGAAGGAGAAAGGAAATTGCTTAAGCAGCTGAAGATTCTCCTGAGAAAAAAACCTAACACTCAGTATTCAATAGCAGATTCCCCCTGCCTCCTACCCATTCTCCTCACTGATTACGACTTCACCCTTCAGGTCTCAGCTTATCCATCACTTGGGACAAAACTTTTCCTCAGACCTCTACCTACACATGCTTTCAGGAAGCAGAATATGCATACAACAATGACCACATTATAAATAAGTCTGCAATCATGTCATAAGTTGTTTATGGTAGGTCATAACTGATGGACTGTAAGCCCTACCGGGACTGCAAAAAGTCTGTCTTCTTCACCATTAAGTTATATGTCTTGCACGTATTAAACCATCATTACATTTTGAAAATAATAAATGAATTAAATGATCAAATAATTAATTTGATGGTCTCCCAACAAAGGGAAGCATCTCTAATAGCTTCCTCAGAAGTTAGCATAGTTTTCCCTACTTTTGCATTGCATGCAATATTGATTCAGGTACTTGAAATAATTGACCAGCCAGGCCTCATTCAGTAAAAAGCGCATGGTTAAATGTACACCCTATGTCTGCATTTGGGTCCAAATTCTTGTCATCTGGCCTTGCCTGAGCAGCAGCCTCAAGTAGACCTCTGCCCTAAAACCCCTCAGAAGGAGACTGAAGCAAACAGGCGTCATGAGGCAGTGCTCAGAAGTGGCAACTTACCAGGAAGTCGCCTGGCCTGGATCCCCTACAGTGATTCTTAAATTCTGCTGCACTTTAAAAGTCACCTTTTGGGGCGCCTGGGTGGCGCAGTCGGTTAAGCGTCCGACTTCAGCCAGGTCACGATCTCGCGGTCCGTGAGTTCGAGCCCCGCGTCAGGCTCTGGGCTGATGGCTCGGAGCCTGGAGCCTGTTTCCGATTCTGTGTCTCCCTCTCTCTCTGCCCCTCCCCCGTTCATGCTCTGTCTCTCTCTGTCGCAAAAAAAAAAAAAAAAAAAAAAAAAAAGTTAAAAAAAAAAAGTCACCTTTTAAAATATCGGGTAGTTGGGTACCTGGTTGGCTCAGCGGTTAAGCATCCAACTCTTGATTTGGGCTCAGGTCATGATCTCATGGTCATGAGATTGAGCCCTGTGTCATCGGGTTCTGCCCTGAGCTTGGAGGCTGCTTGAGATCTCTCTTTCCCTCTGTCCCTCTTCCCCACTTGCTCTCTTGCACTCTCTTTCTCACTCTCTCCTTGGTCTCATAAATAAATAAATGAATAAATAATTATAATATTACAAAAATAATTATAATATTTATTCATTTATTCATCTATTCATTCATTTATATATACATATTGGGTGGTAGCCAGACCACTCCCAATGATAGTTAAATCAGAATCTTTGGGAGTTGGAGCCAGACGTCAGTGTTTCCTGTAAGGCTCTAGGGGATTCTGTCCAATGTGCAGCCATATTAGAGATCCCACACTGCAGGAGCAGCGATGTTGGCATCACCTGGCAGAGTCTTACAAGGGACACAGCCCCTCTCAGACCAACTGAACTGGAATTTGCGCATGAAAGCACATCCCTCCATAATTCCTATGCATGTTAAGGCACTGCTCTATGACATCTGTCCCAAATACCCTTTTATAAAATAGCCACTCTTACCATTATTACCTTACGCCCAGCCAGTGCTCCTTCTCATCTCGCTTTCTGCCTTTTGCCCTTCTCTGCAATCTGTGCTCCAGCCGTTCAGAGCTACAATCGCCTGATGTGCCACCCTCTTTCATTCTTACTAAATTGTATTTGTTTCACGTTATAAAATATTTGAAACATTCAGGAAGTTCGGAGGAAAGTTACCGCTAGAACCGTTGTGCCCACCATTAACATGAAAGAAAAAATAAACTCTTACTATGATTCATTAAAAACCAAAAATATGCTACAAATAATAAAATTAAAACCACTTGGTCATCTCTATCCAGTTTTCTTCCTTACCGTTCCTCCCCAAATGTGTTCTCCACCCCAAAACCGGTATATTTTGTATCTTTCCAAACATGCTTTTTTTTCCCTCCCATTTGGAATAACATAGCAAGTAAAGTAGCAAGAAAGCCTCATCTCACGGAGCTTATATTCTACTGTGTGGAGACGTATAATAAACATAATACATAAGTAAATTACATTAGAAGGTCATGTGTGTGACAAGGAGAGAAATAAAGCAGCAAAGAGTGAGAGGAAGCTCTGAGGAGTTTTGTAATTTTAAACCGGGAGGATCTCTCCAAAGAGATGAAATTTGAACAGCCATGAAGGAGATAAGGGAATGAACCGGGAAGTTGTTGGGGAAAAGTGTCACAGACTGAGGGAACAGCAAGAGCAAATGTCCTTCATTGAGAGCAGTCTGGCATGCATAAAGAACAGCAAAAATGCTTTGGCTGGCTAGAACAGATTAATGGAACTGGAGGTTAGTAGTCGAGCGTTAATGAGAACCCAATCATGTAGGGCCTTGTAGGCTGTTGTAAACTCTTTGGTATTTTCTGTGAGTCAGATAAATCGCCATAAAAATGTTCTGAGCAGACATTTTACCAAGATATTCCTGGCTGCTGTGACAGATTTTAGATGAGGAAGGGGGATGTGTTACGGGGTTGGAGTACAAAAATAGAAACAGAAGTCCAAGCAAGAGATAATAGTTTCTTGAACGCGAATGGTAGCAGTGGGAGTGGTAAGAAATGGTCATAGTTTGGGGACATTTTGAAATTCAAGTTTAAAAGGTTTCTCAATGGTACTGGTCCTGAAATGTGAGAAAGAGAAGAGTCAAGGATGAGGGGCACCTGGGTGGCTCAGTCAGTTAAGTGTCTGACTTCAACTCAGGTCGTGATTTCACGGTTTGTGGGTTCGAGCCCTGCATCCGGCTCTGTGCTGACAGCTCAGAGGATTCTGTGGATAGCCACAGAATTCTGTGGATAGCCAATGACAGCCAGCTAAATTCCTTAAAATCCTATTGCTTTTCCCTCCAACCTTGCGTTGCAGAAGGGTATGTAGGGAAGGAGAGAGTAAGCCTGTCCTCGTGATCAATCCCCAGACTTGTTCTTAGGCAGATCAGTCTCAAGAAACAGATATGAAGCTAGAGTCCCTTAAAACTCTCTGTGCCTACATATTTCTGGAAAATCTTTCTGTGTTCTCAGATATATGTGTATACAAACTGAAGACCATATTTTGGAAGAACAAGTGCCAACTTGAAAATCTGAAAGCTCTGTTCTTAGTCTTGGCTCATATAGTTGACGGTGTAAATCACTTAACTCACTGAATCTTGATGCTGTCTTGGCAAATGAGTTGGGCTAAGACAATATTTTCCAAAGAGTTTTCAAATTAATATTCCCCGTGAAGTGTTCTTAGTCAAAGAAGTTTGGGAAATGCCATCTTCTTTTACAGAAAATACAATTCACATTTGTAGAATAAATATACTGAGAATTCTCACAGGAGGAAAACCCGTTTACCTTCATTTAGTCCATTGATTTCTAGGCTATTTGACCATAAAAAGATGGTTTTTTGTGTTAAAGAACAGACTTCAAGGCTATCTGGTTCAGAGTTTTCTGTGATTCTCTCTAGCTGTATAGTTCCGTGATTTAAAAAATATAGTGTAATTAACATACAGTGTTTATTAGTCTCAGGTGTACAATATAACGATTCAACAATTCTGTACATTCATCAGTGCTCATTGTGATGAACGGACTCTTAATCCACTCCACCTACTCTACCTGTCTCTCCCCACACCACTACAAACCTCCCCTCTGGCAACCACCAATTTATTCTCTGTATGTAAGAGTCTGTGTTGTTTTTTTTTTTTAATTTGTCTCTTTTTTTTCTTTGCTCATTTGGTTTCTTAAATTCCACATATGAGTAACGTCATATGGTATTTGTCTTTCTCTGAGTGACTTATTTCACTTAGCGTTATACCCTCTGATCCATCCATGGTGTTGCAAATGGCAAGATTTCTTTATGACTGTACAGTTCCATGACTGGACATGAAACATGTAGCTAGATTCAAGTCATAACTGTAGTCGTCAATCTGATTAAATGACTCATCCATTCAATAGGGTCTAAGGTAATTTTAAAACAGATAAAGCTGCTGTAGAAATAACTAAAAGAACGTACATAATATTTTGCTTTAAGATTCTATTATTTATTTTCTTTCTACATAGTGCTTCTGCAGAAAATCATGGACAGGAATGAAAATTATCCTCGTCTTTAGTATTAAAATTCAAATTGCCCTTAAACATCTCAAACAGATCATGCAAAACTTCATTCTGTGTTAGCGTTTCTCTATTGTATGGTTAGGGAAGTTGCCTGGCTTTCAGATTCTGAAGTCTCAGGGATGAAGATACATCACTTGTTTCCTCTAATCTCAGTCCCTGCCTGGCACAGAGTGGGCACAATAAATATTTCCCACAGGAATATGGCTGTTTCTGCCTATCCATGTGTATTTTAAAAACATGCCAGATAGCCATCTTTGAAAACAATGGAAACGAGAAAGGAAAGGATAATGCATTGCTAGACTGATATTAAGCTCCAGTATTTTCCTGTGATCCTTGAAAATCTGAATGTATTACATCCCTGAATTGCATTTGTCTATTTTGGCAGTAATACTCTCAGAGCTCTTTTGGAGATTAGCTTAATATGGCCTTCCGTTCCCGAATCCATGCAGGTCTATTTCAATCAACCTGTTCTTTTCCAGATGTTTTCTCTACTACGTCCTTTAACGTGGTGTAAAAACTTAATCCCTCTGCTGTTTAACGTATCAACGTTTTGTAGACTAGTTGTGTCACATACGTGAATTATGTGTGTTAGCTGCACAGCGATGGTTCTGTGTGATTTCACTGGGTTAGTTCATGGGTGTGTGGAAACACAGATAGTGGAAATGTAATGAGAGGGTTAAAGCAGTTAAATTTGCCTACCTTCCCTAGCTCTTTGGAGTATGTTTTAAAGAATTTTCAACTGAGATGGAAGGACTTTCTCAGACGGTTTGTAATTTTGTTCAGGATAATGAGCTCTCAAAGAAAAGACTTTTTCAAAAGCTATTAATGGTAATACAATTATGTTACCTGACATTCAGTGTTTTCTTCTAATACTCATAGACTTAAAATCTCGCTAAGACTGATTATTGGACAAAACAGACTTTAAAAGATTTGACTTAATTTCTGCTTAACATGTTTATTTCCTTGCTGTGTTTTTACTGCTAATTTTTACCAACCCTAGAGTAAGAAAATCGGTCTTTTTTTTTTTTTTAATAAGTGGAGACCCATTTCTTGATTTTTAATGTAGTAGGTCAGTTATAACTAAAGAAAGGGGAAAAGTGCAAAAGATAAAATTAACTTCTTCTTATTTTGTAAATCAGGGACATAAGGTATAAAAGAGAGAACAGCTTTTACTGAATGTCAATAATTACAATCATCATTTCACTCAATACATTCCAATATTTTTCTGGTGTGCACAAAAGTATTTTCTAAAAGCGGATTTCTGTCGTCAGAAACATGTGAGATATTCCCTGTGACTCAGCTAAAAAATTAATGAATTATGATGTCAATCCAAAGAAACTAGATTGTGTTGGTTACCACCTATCTCATTGTTTACTGATATGTTGACATAGAAATAGACCATATTTCTGTGCTATCCAGAAATGGATATGCTATCGACTAAAGCCGCCATATTGCTAAATCCATATAAAAGCTGATCATAGGGAGCCTCAGTGGCTCAGTCAGTTAAGTGTCTGACTATTGATTTTGGCTCAGGTCCTAATCTCATTGTTTGTGAGTTCAAGCCCCACATCAGGCTCTATGCTGACAGGCTGAGAGCACAGAGCCACTTGGGATTTTCTCTCTCTCCCTTTCTCTCTGCCCCTCCCTCTCTTGTGCTCACTCTGTCTCTTTCAAAATCAATAAATAAACTTAAAAAAAAAAAAAAGCTGATTAGAGTAAGGATAGGTTCCTAAACCTCTATTGCAATTTCTGTATCAAACTTCTTTTTCCAGAAGTGATATTTCTCACTCTTTTTATAATTATTGTGCTTAAAGCAAATATTTGACATTTTTAAGTACCAATTATACGCCAGGTGATTACAGTAAAAAGAATTACCTCAGGTTTAACCGAGACGATTTTTCTTGAAGAAGATATAAACAAGGAACATTAACTTTGAAAAAAAAAGTCTTAGCAATTGATGTCAGGTAGTTGAATATTTCTAATAGAACTGGAGTCAAGGGATGGGGGGTGAACTTGTTAATTTAACAATTCTCTACCACTTTCAGATGAATAATAATACTTTGTGACATCTAAGTAAATACCTCCAATGTCCTTTAGTTTACTTTTCTAAATACTTATGTTCCTTACATCCTTTAAAGTTGCCTTTAAAAATTGCTTACTGTAATCCATCATCTTCATACCTACTTCTGTATCCCAGACCCTCACATACCTCTCCAAATCTCCCCTCTTATTTTCTGGAAGCTAATTCATTAATTCAGTTTTGTACTGGATGCTTGGCTGACAAGCATGAATGAGATAGACTCAGAAAGACAAATACTAGTCAATTGTGTAATGACCAATATGGGAGTACAGACTGCTCTGAACTCATATCATAGAGTTAGCTAATCTAGAGTGTGTTGGGGGGGGAGGGAAGTAGAGGAAGGATAGGTAAGTCTAACAAAGACTCATAACAACAACAGTGAACATATTGCACTCTTACTATGTCCTAGGCACTATATATAGGAAAAACCCATAACCCTTCATGACATTGAAAGAAAGAGGATGTAACCACATTACCTTTCTCTGGAGGACAGAGGACCACACACAGAAAGAAATATTTCCTTGGTGCCTGAAGAGTAGTAGTCACAAGAGTGACATTCACATAAATGTTACACATTATGCTATATCACTGATGAAGTGCCCATTTTCTTCTTTGTTAAATTTAGTAAGTGTAACTTGTGATATGAGTAGACCTTTAAGTTCTGAGTCCATGGCAAGAGAGCTCCTCTTACCCAGGTCTATATGAAGGCAATTTCATACAGTGCTGAGGGCTTTGAGTTCTATCTGTAAAGCCACAGCAAGATCAATATTTGCTCAATAACTCTTAAGAATCTCCAGAAGGTTATAAAAATCTGTGCAGTTGTTTATCATGAGTTCTGAATTAAAAATACTATGATGTCCCAGCTAAACAGCTTTTGATACAAGATAATACTTCTATTGTATCATCAGCTTTCTGTCAGATAATGTGAAAGTTTCCTCGTTATTTAATTGAAACAGTCATAGGCAATAAAAGTTGTCAATTCATCAAAGGATTTTAAGAGATTATATGTCATAGATATTTAACATATGATTATTATTAAGCTCAGAGTATGTTTTTTTCTACATAACTTCATTCAAGAAGAAAGACCTTCTCCAAAGACTTCTTTACTCTAGGATACATAGAGCATTTATTTCAGGAAATGTACGGTTGTTTTAACAATATACAGCATTCCGGAGACTCTAGCCAAGTTGTGACAGAAACTATGATTGATGAATAAAATGTGGAAGATGGAAAGAAGCCTAAACCTGGGATATAATATTCCAAAGTGATTAGGGCCAATTACTGAGATGTCGACCCCATTGGAAGCATGGCCGATCTTCTAATGCTGGCTTTCATTATCAAAAGGCCGTACAGACTGAGTGGATCCTATAATTAAAGGCCCAAGAGAACAGAGGACTTTGGTATTTCCTTGGTTTGCATAAAACTTCAATGCGGAAGCAGAATGACATGTTGGTGATTCATGGATGAACCAGTCATCTTCTATAAATGAGACATCTGGAAGGTGATTTCAAGTTGCACCTTAAACATAATCTTGTAAAACTTTGCAGCTAAATATGGCTTTTTAAAAAGTTCCTCTGTTGATTCCAATATAAAAGATGTAATTCAATCCTGTTAGGGCTTTTTAAAGCGTTCCAAAATATTTCATCATATTAAAATAGTTTTTCAAGATTGAGATTCATAAACATTTTACATTGCAACTGATTAAAAGAAAACAAATTCTTGAATTCTTGGTCTATTTTTAATGCTAGAGCATTAAATTGCAGAATAATTTCAGACCATGAAATTCCATGGGTATTTGGAATTTATGGTGCTCTACAATTATTGCTGAAACCAAGATTAATGACCAATATGAGAAAACCATTACATCTGACAAGCTGGCCATAGGTCTATAAATAGCATATGCTTTACAGGATTTTCAAAACTATTTTTGACTTTATAAAAGATATGAATTACAAGATACTATAAAAAATTGTTTTCTTAATCCCTTCCCCTATTCTCTTCAACGTGTCTTTGAAGCCAATGCACACATCTAATGACTATGTACAAACTATTGTGCTTGGCTGGTATCCCAGTGTGCCTTTAAAAAATTAATAAAGTTGTGAAAATGGTTAATTTTCAATACATTTAATAGGGTTTACAGCATTTTATTCGTCATAAAGCATGGAAACATTGGATTCCAAATTGGTCCTTTGCTCTCCATAATAGTATAATAATATAAAAGTTGTTTTTAACCTCATAGACAAAAGATATCAGGCAAATTGAGAGTCTTTTCAAATATGATACCATTTATCTTTGCATAAGTGGTTCAGCCAGATAATCTGCAGATTCCAAATTCGGTGCCTTGTCATCATTGGATCATCTGGCTAAGTGCTCGCTATATAAGGTACAAAACAGAACTGACAAAGCACATCAAACAGAGTCGGACACGACCACAGAATCAATTTACAATAGACTGAGGTTTTAAGAGCAGAGAATAAGAAAGAAGGGTAAACCTTGTACAAACAAGAGACTGCAGGAAGCCACCCTGGGCCCCATTTTTGGCCGGGAAAGGAACCCCTGGCAAGCAAAGGCAACTTAGAAACAGCTCTAAGCCTTCCTCCGTGGCATTCATAAAGTTGTAGCTTTCCTCGTTCCGTTCTTTATAGACACTTCCCTGGTACCTTTGGGTCGAATGTTCTGCTCTGATCTAAACAGAATCCAGAAAATTTGGATCCTGTTATAAATGGGCCTTTAATGAAATATTCGTTCTGAGCACTCAAGTATTTTGTTTCTAAATCTTGCAGCTTAAATGTAGTTACATATACATTCATTCTAGTAATAAAAAAAAATGTTGTGAAGTGCCTAATACGTGCCACACACCGTCCTGGCACTGGAGATAGGATGATGAACAAAACGGAAACTTTAAATCACAGCGCCTGTGGACAGCACTGCAGTCCCTCACAACTCCGGGCCGAGTGTTGTTAAACTTTAAATCTATGTGAATAGCGTCCCCTGAAGTTGGCAGTGTGCTGAGTGTGTGGCCTTTATGTGGTGACTGGTCTGCTGTTGGATGCATCAAATTCCTCTTTTAGCCAGCATTACTGAACAAAGAGACGTTGAAGCATGTTGTCCAAGTGAATTTCCCCAAAGAAATAAAGCTTACACGAGAAAGTGCCAAAATATTTTTAACCATTTTAATGGACAGCTTTTCCAAATGGATTGTACACTTCCATGCCTTGTTAAAGAGAATAGGCCGATTAGACTTAACTTATTCTTAATGATTCCATTTCATCATCTTGAACGTAGGCTATTAGACTGTGCTAAAATTCAGTGATTATTCTCAGGGGCCTGAATCATGCAGAATAGTATGCAATCGCTGAGCGGCCCCAGCTGCTACACTTTTCAGTTCTTTTGTCTGCTTTCTGTAATCTCTCCCTTTATGCTGTTGGCTCTCAGATCCTCCCATCTCTGCACCTATTACAAGTTTCATTTTCTCATGCTCAAGTACTGTGTTTCATCTGCTCTGAACAGATAAGTCACAAAATCAAACTTGCTCTAAGCAATTATACCGTGTATACACCATACACTTCTTATTAAGACCATGAGGGAAATGACTGCTGAAATTTTTTTCAGTTTGGCTGCTCCATGACCTTAGTAGTTTCTCTGGGTTGCAGGTTGTTGGGTTTGTCAGTTAAGTGACCAGTGTATTAATGCTTCGTGTGTGTGTGTGTGTGTGTGTGTGTTTATGTGTGTGAAAGAGAGTGATAAAGACAATGATAGAGAAGAGTGAAACTGATTACTTTGTGTGCATATACACAATTTATGTATCTATTATCCATGGGCTGCAAATGATATAAAATAACAAAATAATTATATTTGCCATTCTTAGATTATCTGGTCATGATATTGACGACTGCATCAGCTGTTTGATCTAAATTATCTATTTCTGAAGTTAAGGAAATTTATGAAACAAAATGTCACCGTTCTACAAGGTACTACTTTAGGAAAGAATAAAAAGATATTTTCTCTGAGTCTAATCTTTCAAAAATGTTTTCCCTGCTTTGTATTTGTTTCTTTCATTGCCTATATTTAAAAATAAATGTCCACTAAACATATGAGAGGTATAGTAATCATTACAACAACAATATTAGCTGCTGCTTCTTTAGTTTAAAACATCATTGCCAAGTAGAGTTTATCCACAGGTAAGGCTAGTTTATGATTAGAAAATTTATCCATGTAATTTATATTAATAGCAAAAAGAAGAGAAAACATGTAAGAATTATGATAAATTCAGAAATATTTGACAAATATATGTTGAATAAAACTGTCATTAATAGACAACATAATCATCTATATAGAAAATTTTAAGAAATCTACAAAAAGCTATTAGAACTTGTAATTGATTTAATCATGCCTCAATTACATCAATATACAAAAATCAATTGTGTTCTTATATGTTAGCAACAACCGATTGAAACTGTAAAGAACAACATCGAAAATATAATTATGGATAGGTTTAACCAAAAAAAAAAAAAAAAAAAATGGAAGACTTACAACCTGAAAACTATAGAACATTGCTGAATGTTTAAAAAGACCCAAATAAATCTAAAGACGTCCCAAGTTTATTGACTGAGAAATCGGTAGTGCTATAGAGGTGTATTTTCCTCAAACTGATCTACAGATTTAACAAAAATCTCAAACCAAAAAGAAAGAAAAAAAAAAGAACTTCATGATTGAAAACATTTGCCTCCTCAAAAGACTCTCAAGAAATAAAAGGAAAGCCACAGGCTGAGAGAAAATACTTGCAAAATATATACTGATAAAGGATTTATATTCAAAATATATTAGAGATATACAACTCAATAATAAGAACACATAAAACCCAAGTAAAAAATGGGCAAAATACTTAAAAGTACAATATTTGAGTATATATGGTTTATAAAAAAAATCCGTGTCAAACAAGTACATGAAAATATCCTCAGTCACATGATAATTTAAATCTTTAAAAATATGAAAATTCAAATCACAACTAGATACCAGTGCACACCAATTAGAATGACTAAAATTTATAAATCTGACCATACTAAGTGCTTTCAGATTGTAGAGCAACTGGGTCTCTCAGAGATTGCTGTATAAGCAAAATAGTTATACAAAACAGTTATATAAGCAAAATAGTTTTTTAATTAAAAACTTAACCGTTTGGCAGTTTTAAAATATAACTAAATAGACAATATATGATCCAGAAATTCTATTCTTTTTTTTTTTTTAATTTTTTTTTTAACACTTATTTAGTTTTGAGACAGAGAGAGACAGAGCATGAACGGGGGAGGGGCAGAGAGAGAGGGAGACACAGAATCGGAAGCAGGCTCCAGGCTCTGAGCCATCGGCCCAGAGCCGCGAAGCGGGGCTCGAACTCACAGAGTGTGAGATCGTGACCTGAGCTGAAGTCGGACGCTTAACCGACTGAGCCACCCAGGCGCCCCCAGAAATTCTATTCTTAAGTACTTATCTAATGGAAAGAAAGCATATTTTCACCCAAAGATTTGAATATAATCTTTGTTTCTGCTTTATTTGCTATAACTAAAAACTGGAAATAATCTGTCAATCAATTTTTGAACATTGTGGTAAATTGTGGTATATCTATATAATGTGATACTACTCAGAAAGAAAAAGGTTGAACTCCTGCCATGCGCAGTGATCTAGATGAATGTCAAAACATTATTTTGAATGAAAGAAATCAGGTCTAAAACAAAATAAAATGTTTGCTTTCATTTCTATGAAATTCTAGAAAAAGTGAAACTCATTTTGACAGAAAGAAAACCAATAACTGCTAGAGCCAGGAATTGAAAGAAAAGAATTACTGTTTACTGAGGGAAATTTCTGGTATGAATAAGATATTCTATAGCATGTTTTTGGTGATGGTTATAGGAATTTATATATTTACTAAAACTCATTGAATTAATACACTTGACATTGGTGACTTTGTATGTAAATTATAACCCCAAAAAGCTAATAATAACAATAAGAAAGAATTAGCCTGTTAAATTGATCATTTGATAGCACAGTCATGTGGAATATCAGAGAATTATGATGTTTCTAAATAGTTAATATCCTACATTTATTATATAAAAACCAATAGCACAGCATTTGCTAAATCCTGAGAGGACTTTCTGAACTCCTGTCCTGGTTTTCATCTGTGATCAGTGTCTGTCCGGACATTCAAAACTATGTCTTTAGATTGTTATTTGAACAAATATCCCCAGATGAGTGATTGGCATGTTCAAGGCTTCATTGAGTAACAGGTTCAAGTTTCTTATCTTGTCTTAGCCTCATTGCTAGCCTTCGGGATAATTAGTATAGTACTTCAAGCCTAATAAGCATTTTGGTGATTACAGGAATTGATTGACCTGAATGCATGCTTTTTGAACAATACTTGCAGGGAATACATGTGACACGTACATCCGAAGCAGATGGTTCGTCCAGACATCATTTTGTGAGGGATGGTGCTTATCTGGCGTATTCAGTTCAAGAATTGGAATGTTGAGTGGGACTTTGTTTAGTAACAAGCTTCAATCACTTCACTTTAGTCATATCTAGAGAGGTTCATTAAACTTGGGATTTCATAAAGACCACAAAAGCCGTTTGCTTACAAGAATTGAAATTTCACCATGGAGTGGAATGTATGGATGATAAGTTTTAAGTTTAAACCTATTTTTAATCATAGCAGTCCTTTACTGAGGTAGCAGTGAAATGCTTACCTGGGACCATGGATATGTAAACTGTGTCTCCTGAAAGATTTTAAAAATAGGCCAGTGGCTAGTCTATAAAAACATCTTTCTTCTCTTTTTTGCCGCACTGGAAAATATTTTAAAGTTTTCCCTAGCTTTAATCAAGAAAATAAAAATAACTTTCTAAATCAGCATTACCTGAAATCATTTTCTATCACCCCATCCTTCCCCAATACTTAGAAATCATTCACTCTGTGGAGTCTTTCAGTATTTAAATTTTAAAATTCCCACACCTCCTCCACCCTGCCACTCTTCAAAGCCTCATTTCTAGGAACAAAAACAAAGAATAAAACCTATCACTTGCTGACCTACAGAGGTTGTGATGTTATTTAACTGGAAAGGCATTTCCTGGGCACCCACTGCATCAGTCACTGGCTAGGGGAAGAAGTCTCCTACCTCAAGGGAGATTGGAGGGACGTCATTGAAACTGCTCTTCTTTAAAAAAAAATTATAATGTTTATGTTTTGAGGGAGAGCACAAGCAGGGGAGGGGCAGAGAGAGAGGGAAACGGGATCCAAAGCAGGCTGTGCCCTTATAGCAGAGAGCCTGATGCAGGGCTCAGACACAAACTATGAGATCATGACCTGAGCGGAAAGAAGACACTTACCCAAGTGGGCAACCCAGGCACCCTGAAACTGCTCTCCTTAAAGTAGCTCTCAGCATGCTGATCTCATCGGAGCTTTCACCAAAATACAACTAAGCTTTTGCTCAATTGAACAAAAGCAGAATCAAATGTTGCCCAAAATCTGTATAAATAATGATTATGACCAAATATGATGGTAGGATGTGAAATTATTCAAAAGAAGAATATTTTACAAAGATTACGGATGAAAAAATGTAAATGACTAAATGCAACACACAATGACAATGTCTAATTGGCTCTATATTTTAAGAGTGAGAAGCAAATGTAAAACCAGGAAAAATTTTGTGAGATGAAATGACCTTTTGAAGGCAAAAGCAAAAAGATACAAGTGATGACACTGTTATCCGCGTAGCAGGCAGCAGAGGAGAGGACTGTTTCTTTCGAACAGTACTTACTTTATTCACACAGGGCAGCGATCTTAAGGGAAGAGCTGGAGTCAGCCAGCCTGAGGTTGAAACCTGTCGTGGCCACTTACTACCCGAAGGATGTCAGGCAGGCTACATGGTGATGCTAAGTCTGTTTCTCCATCTGTGAAATGGGATACTCATCTGACCCTGCTCCGGTGCTAAAGGAGGAGTACTGACTGAAGAAGACAAGCAGTGCCACACCCACTGATGTGCCACCCTCCTGTGCTGTCCTCCTTTAACTGGCCAAGGACACACACAAACTTCTGACGCACATTGGCCACAAAGCATAAGAGGAGCTGCAACTTACTATTGTCGCCTATCTCCAGGGCCTTCAAATTCCCTACCCGGGACACAGCGCTACTCCTGACACCCTCTTCAAAGAGTGGAGGGTCTCAACCAGATCTGGAAACACTAATTCTTGACATGCTGCTATCCTTTCATACTCGGTGCTCACATCACCTTTCCAGAAGTGTCTGCCCAGAATAGATGTGTTCCCATTTACAGGAATGTTTGTAAACATTGGGTCCTCCAGGCTCCTAAGCCACATTCAGTCTCCGTTCCTTCCCTTCCTCGCCTGGAGGGAGAAAGCGGCAACAATGTTGAGTAGCAACATTTCTGCTCCCGCTGGTGGGCATTTCAGACTGTAGTTACCAATACTGGAGTGCGTACTTTGAAGGTTGCTAAGTGAGTAGATGCTGAAAAGTCTCATCACAAGAAATGTTTTTGTAATTCTGTAGGGGCGAATGGTAACTACACTTATTTCTGCTGGTCATTTCACAGTACAAATTTTGAAACATTATATTATGAACCTGGAACCAATATGATGTTAGATGACAATTACACCTCAATTAAAAAAAAAAAAATAAAGGTCAGTTTCCCCCAAGGGAAGCTTGGAGGGTTTTGTGAGGATTAAATGCAATAGGCTTATAAAATTTTAGACGTGTAGTAGATACTCCACGTCAGATATTTAATAGTGATGAAATAATTATTTAAATTATATTAATAATAATATTAATTATTTTGGTTTTTACCTCATAGAGCCTTTATGAGATTTAAATGAGGTAATTGATGTAATCTGCGCAGCCCAGGGCCTGGAACACACTGAACTTTGCTGTTCAGAGCTGGCTGTTACTACCATTATGTTACTGGTCTTCTTGTTGCTGTTGTCATTGTCACCGTCATCAGTAGTTGCCCTCACTCTGCACACATCCTTTGCCTAAAAGTGCTTCAGTCTTATAGCCTGTGTGCCCCTTTTCACTAAACCCTTGACTCAAGACATGAGATTGTTTCCCAGTGTAGACAACTTGTACTCTATTTGATTGAGGAACTGAATGGGACGCTCAGCTTGAACTTCAAACATTTTCAGTGTTGTATTGTGCTCCGGAGGGTGACAAAAGAGCGGTCAGTGAGATTCAGGGCTGCCGTTCACACTATTTTATAACAACACGTGTTAGAATGATTGAGTGTAGCCAACTTGTGGCGAATAGAAGCGATAGAACCAGAACACAACTACAGAAAGTGAGGTTAACAGAAACATTACATGTTAATGGAAAGAGTGTTTATCTTCCTTGATTTTTTTCTCTTGATCTAGTGAGAACTTTTTAGCTGGAATTTGTGCTAATATTCAGCAGACTAGTGTGTTTGTATTTTCTGTTATGATTTTTGACAAATTAAAGATTTAATGTGCTTAAAATAGAAGCTTACAGACTCAGAAATATACTGCCTTATTTTTTTTTAATTTTTTTTTAACGTTTTACTTATTTTTGAGACAGAGAGAGACAGAGCATGAACAGGGGAGGGGCAGAGAGAGAGGGAGACACAGAATCAGAAGCAGGCTCCAGGCTCTGAGCCATGAGCCCAGAGCCTGACGCGGGGCTCGAACTCATAGACCACGAGATCGTGACCTGAGCTGAAGTCGGACGCTCAACCGACTGAGCCACCCAGGCGCCCCTATACTGCCTTATTAATTGTATCACACCTAATTGGTCTAGATCCTGTCAAAGCATATTGGCTGTTTTGTAGGAAAGATGCTAATGATTTAAAATTCTCATATCTAGGGGCACTTGAATGGCTCAGTTGGTTAAGCATCTGACTTTGGCTCAGGTTGCAATATCATGGTTCACAAGTTCGAGCCCCACATCAGGCTCTGTGCTGACAGCTCAGAGCCTGGAGCCTTCTTTGGATTCTGTATCTCCCTTTCTCTCTGTCCCTCCTGGCTCATTCTCTCTCTCTCTCCATCTCTCTCTCTCTCTCAAAAATAAATTTTAAAAAACATTAAAATTCCCTTATATTTAATAATATTCCAAAATGATGTGTTTTCCAAAAATATGGTAACTTTGGTACCAATTCTTAGATGCATGGAAACAATTTTTGACATGCAGATGGTCTAGTACTTCATAGTTACAAAGGATTAAAGAGAAGATTGAAGATACTCTAAATGCAGGACTTGTTTCACCATGTCCTATGGATGTGGAATATCCCTTCTCCAAAAGTTGCCAACAGCTTATGGCTGTAGGTCATTGTGCAAGGCCGCTTGTGATTTTCAAATTCAGAGGCCACCCAGGGCATTGGAAGAAGACTGTGACCATGGACAATGTAACGTGAATTAGTCCTGCCTTGTAAGTCGCTGACTGCCTGTCAGGATGCAAGGCATTTAATCTCCTAGAGCCTCAGTCTGATCATTTGTAAAATAGGAGTTGGGTGTAACTGCCTTGCTGCTTTACATAGTTAGTGAGAAGTGCCAATAAAGTAGCTCAAAGAAGCTTGTTTCTTAAGACTTTTATTCCTCCTTTGTTGTAGCCTCCCCTAAAAATATATACATCTTTAACCTATCTCTCTGTACATTAAACAAAAGCCTTGAGCTCCTTAATTCTTCTCTGCAGTTATGACCTATAATCCTTAGAATTCCCCACTCCCTCCAGCTTCACCTGTCACTGCTCATGATAGAACCTCCGAACTTCGTGTGCCTCTTTGTGCATTCTCCTACCCTCCGTGTTACGTAAACCTCTTACTCTTCATTAATCAATATCTACGACTTACTTAGTTGGACATTATTGGTGTGTAAAGAGGGAGATACTGTTTCTTCTTCTTTGTTGTTAATATCATTAGTGGTAAAACAAATCTCCTTTCCCCCAAAACTAATTTATCAGCTCTATGAGAACCAGGCTCCCACTTGTAACCTCTGCACAGTGTCCAATGTAAACATAGTATCGTGGTTTTGGTAAGGCCCCAAAAGGTCTCATTAGCAGTGATGTGAATCTGTGCCTCCATCCATGATTAGATGTATAGTTGGTTCTATAAGGCCAAGAAGGAACTAGAGTAAAACTTTGGTTTGGAAGCATATTTCGTTCCAGAAACATGCTTGTAATCCGAAACACTTGTATATCAAAGCGAATTTCCCTACAAGAAATAATGGAAACTCAGATGATTCATTCTACAACCCAAAAATATTCGTATAAAAATGATTACAATACTGTAATATAATACAAAAATAATAAAGAAAAGACAAAATATAAAGAAGATAAGTTAACCTGCATTTACCTTTGAAAACCTTCAGGACTGAGGGAGACAGGAGAGGAGGGTTATTATGGAGGACAACTTTCACTATCACTAACGCAATCACTGCTATCTATTGGTTTAATGGAATCTTTCTTTTCCTTTTTGTTCAGATTTAACAAGGAACCTATCCAATGACACTTGGTTTTGCCTCCTTTTGGATTTTGCAGAAATGTGACATTGTGTGGTCATGAAACAGATTCATTGCTCGCACTGCTACAGCCTTATTCAGGTGGTGTTTTCTACAAAATTTTGCACTGATTCCCACATTTTACACATCTCCCTAATCTCATTTGAACTGAGGGATTCCTCCGCCTTTTCTCCTCCTCCTCTGCAGATAAGATACAAATATAGACTTCTTATAAAATCAGGCAATTTGGGCCCCTTGCGATCTCATCCATACTTCTTAGTGATGTCCTTCTTAACTTCCACCATAATCATCTCCTTACTGCCTTTCTTTTCAACCCTTTTCTGCATGTATATGCTTGCATGAGTGTTGACTACAATACAGTATTAATAAACTCTTGTCATAGACTGTATTGAATGTAACTGGCAATAAGGCAGCAGAGGAAAGGGTCTACATGTGCAGGCAGCCTGACCTAGAATGAAGCAAAGCATTCCTAAGCTTCCTCTTGTATGGAAAAGCAGAGGACTGTCCATAGGTGCTTTGAGGTGACAAAAAATACCCTAGTGCCACTTGTGGGCACCTCACAGTGTTCTGAAAACTTCCTAATTTCTACAAACACCATGTCCGGAGACTGAGCATCTGAGCATGGGAGATGATCACCCACAGCCCCACAGCAAGCAAGAGAAAGAGAGAGAGCGAGAGGAGAACCTTTGGTTCAGTTGTGATCTTGTGACATCGGTGTCATAATAAGCATACTAGTCATATTGCAAGACATTGCTCATTTATCAATTTAAAATTTCTTAGAGGGGCGCCTGGGTGGCTCAGTCGGTTAAGCGGCTGACTTCAGCTCAGGTCATGATCTCGCGGTCCGTGAGTTCGAGCCCCGCGTCGGGCTCTGTGCTGACAGCTCAGAGTCTGGAGCCTGTTTCAGATTCTGTGTCTCCCTCTCTCTCTGACCTTCCCCTGTTCATGCTGTGTCTCTCTCTGTCTCAAAAATAAATAAATGTTAAAAAAATTTAAAAATAAAATAAAATAAAATTTCTTAGAAATGTTTGCTTGTCTTGTGGAACACTTGCAGAGCAAGTTACTTGCAATCCAAGGTTTTACTGTATATAGAATGTTGAGTTCTCAAAATCTGGTAATAAGCAGAATTATACAAACCAATAGACATTTATAAATATCAATATTCTTCAAAATATAGAATACTGTTTTGCATAATAATCCTTAATATTTGTCTCACAATGTGGGGTGCCTGAGTGACTCGGTTAAGCATCTAGCTCAGGTCATGATCTGGCAGTCTGTGAGTTCGAGCCCCATGTCAGGCTCTGTGCTGACAGCTCAGAGTCTGGAGCCTGCTTCAGATTCTGTGTCTCCTCCTCTCTCTACTCCTCCCCCACTCACACTCTATCTCTCTGTCTCTGAAAAATGAATAAACCTTAAAAATTTTTTAAAAATATATTTGTATCACAATGTTTAACTTTTTGGTTTGTTTGTTTTATGAGCAACCATACCCCCTAACTTATTAAAATCTTGCTACAAGCCAGTGTGATAGTTTCAAAGGACAATTGCCATGTCCCTGGGCTCCCTTTATGAAAAAAATTATCATTTAGATATATACTCTAATTTTTAAATGTTGAAATTTGCCCTTATAAGAATTTTCTTGAGAAAGTATATTCTATTTCTGTATAAACCAATAGACAAGGTATAGTAGGAAACTCAATTTGTGCCTAAGATGTGTCCACCCTGATTTTCAGGGAGATCCAGATGCTTTTGTCTCGTGGCATTTATATTTCCTTCTCCCTTATTGTGAAACTTCTTCCCCAAGCTTTTGTTCCGATGTCACTTTCCCATAAACTTCCTTCCTAATGACCTATCTAAAATAGCGCACATCCAGGCATGCACACACACGCATAGAAACACACAAGTGCACACATAGGTATCACTCGTCCATTGCTCTAACTTATTTTCCTTTTAGCAGCTGCCATTACAATTAATATATACACATGTGGTTAATGTCTGCATTCATCTTTAGAATATAAATCCCAAAAGGGAAGGGGCTTTGTCTTCTTATCGATCTAGGACAAAACCCTTGGTCAGTGTCTAGTACCTAATAAATTTTCAGTAAATATGTACTGAATAATTGAATGGATGTTTATGAAGAAATAGGGATCTCCTGTCATTTACATGAGTGGGAGTCAGATGGACTAGGTCATGAGAGGAGGAGGGTGGGCAGCATTGCAGGGGTCAGATGGGATGTTCAGTACAAGATCACTCAGATTTTCCTTCATTACACTCCCCAGAGACTCACAAAGGAGTGAAATAACAAAACTGTTTTAACAAATGAAAGTCTGTAGAAGGAACAAAATACTAGAAGAATCAGTCCTGCAGTTTTCACTGCTGATAGGGAAGCCAGTGGCTTTGGGGCTGACCCCAGCTGGCTCTGGCTATGGCAGTGACTGGTTTTCATCCCCATGAGTGTGTCCCATGCCTGGTCAGCCAGAGTGGTGGTGCCTTTCCTGGAGATCCGTACCTCAACTTCCACTTAGGATCTGTAGGACAAAGAGCCACCTCTTTGCCTCATTTGAAGCAGGAAAGGGAAGAAATGGTGCATGCCCTATGGGAGCCAGGAGTTTTCAGGGCACACACACACCAGTTTCCAGGAACTTCCACAACAGTGTGCCCTAATTGTGTCCCCAAGTTGATCTACTCTGCAAAATCCAAGTTACATTGTGCTGAGCCTTCTATTGAATTACAGTTGGTGCAGTGTGTGTGTGTGTGTGTGTGTGTGTGTGTGTGTGTGTAAGAAAAAAAGGAGAACATATAATCAAGTGAAGATATGGTCCTTAACATTAACGAAGTAAGAGGGCACAAACATAGAAGGTCTTCACCATGGAAAATGGTAAAGAGGTATAGTCGAGTAGGCTCATCAAAGAAAGGTTTTTGGAGAAATAGGTGAGATATTTTGGGAGAGCTAGCATAAGTGGGAGTCAATGGAACAAGACCTAAAAGGCTTGGAAGGAATTTGGACATAATACTCAAAAGGATGACATTAAGAAAGGGAGTCATAAATAATCAGAACTATAGAAACAATATATGAAATATTTGTGATTACAGAGATTTTGAAAAATCGTCCTTGGAAATACATGATTTTGGTTCTTGGTCCTCACTATCTACTATTTGTTTCTTAAGGATTCAGAAATTCACCTTCCTTGTTCACAAAGAGTGGACTAATGTTGTCCTCTTTTCATGATTATTTGCAAGATTAAGAAATTAATGTAAATGAAAATTACAATGTGATATATGGGAGTTGTAATATTTAGTCACCGCCATTAATTTTACAAATGAGGAAACTAAGGTCCAAACTTATTTGCCTGAAGCCATACAGATAGTTGTTGACTGAGGCTTCATAAAATATTAACTCTTTGCAAACATCATTTCCACTACATTTCAAATATATTTTGTCCTTCCATACTATGTGCTCACCATGGAAAACAGAAACTACTAAAAATTACAGAACATAGAAATATATATGCCAGGTTCTATTACTTGAAGAGAATCACTGTTATATTTTTGATGTGTTTTTCCAGTGCTTTTCTCTATGAATAGGTTTTTGTGATTTTTTTTGTTTTTTCTTTATGGTAGTTTTATTGCTTCCTGTTTATAGTAATCACTATTCTAAAGTAAGCATTATTAATGTTGCAGAGCATTTCAACTAATGCATACTCCAAGTTTTTTTTACAATAATTAAAAATAGGCTGTTTCCAAATTTCCCATGGAATTATGCTGCCATAAACAACTTTGGATACAATTTGAAAACAATTGGCATTTAAGGTATTTATGGGGCACCTGGGGGGCTCTGTCAGTTGAGTGTCCGACTTTGCTCAGGTCATGGTCTCTCAGTTCGTGGTTTCAAGCCCTGCATCAGGCTCTGTGCTGACAGCTCACAGCCTGGAACCTGCTTCACATTCTGTGTCTCCCTCTCTCTGTGCCCCTCACCCACTCATGCTGTCTTTCTCTCTCTCTCTCTCTCTCTCTCTGAAAAATAAATAAACATTAAAAACTAAAAAAAAAGGTATTTATTCCTTCTATTTACTTTTATTACTCTCATTTTATGAAACTGAAAGGTTTCAGATTAATATTCAAAAGAACTTTGGAAATGGTCAAGTTTAGAGATGGAGAAATGAGGGTCAACAGGGTAAGAAAGGATAATGAGGAGTAGAACACAAACGGATGGAAAGACGGTAGCTAAGAACTTGCGCCTTGGAGTCTGATGTATTTCTCAGTGTGAGAACATTGACAAGTTCAACCTCAGTGACCTTACCTACACAAGGAGCGTATTAATAGGTCCTAGTTCCTAGGATTGTTGTCAGGTTTAAATAGCAATTCCATACAGCCCTGAGAGTAGGGCCTGACAATTAATGAGCCCTCGATACATATCTGTTATGATTCCCAATGTTTTAGTAACAAAAAACAGTCAGGGAAAAAGCAGTTCCAAGTGGAGACAGGACTGAATAATGGCTTCCTCATTTTAGGAGAAGTTGAAGTGTATGTAAGTACAGAAGGAAAGAAACAGATGAAGAGGGACTCTGAGAGATGAGTTATCCTTAAAGTATTTTTTTAGTTTGGCAGAATCGTGTCCAGAAAAACATTTTCCCCAGTATTCTCTTCCCCTTTCATTTTCTTATCCCCATCCCATCCAATTAAGTGATACTTCAGTACTTTTTGCCTCGAGGGATGTGTGAGGAGAAAGCAGGGAAAGGAAGCTTCTTCTGGCTTTTGCAAGAAGCCCCTAACTCTTATTTTGTTTTGTTTTGTTTTGTTTTATTTTATTTTATTTTATTTTATTTTATTTTATTTTATTTTATTTTATATTTTATATTTTATTTGGTCCCTTTGGGTGCTAGTCAGGCCTTAATGAATTCAGAGCATAGGCAAAATATTTTGGAGAAAAATATCATAGGCTAAAACTAGGTGTCTGCCCTGAGACAAGAAGAGCTTTTCTTGGGGTGGGGAAGGGAGCCTTGTAACTAGCCAACTGGGTGACTGGACCAGTCACCTAGACTAATTGAAGTTCCATAAATGGATGTATTTCTAAAGTACCAGAAATATACAGTGTTTTTTCCATATATGATGTGTCTTTCTAAAAATAAGCAGGCAAAATGTTTTGTTTTACTTAGAGATAGGAGAGCTGAGAATGGTTCTTGTGCTCACTATATATATGGCACCATATTTATTTAGAAGAAAGGATAAAACTTCATCCACATATTAACTGACTTTTTCCCAGGGATTTTAGCAAGAAAGAAGTAGTAATTCACATTAAATTCCAACTATTATTATTATTACCACCACCACCACTAATAATAATAATAATAATAATAATAATAACAACAATACTAGATATTGAGTTTCTACGGTCAAGTTTTACTTTACACGCCACGAAATGAACACTCCAAACTTGTAAAAGATTGTGTTAGTCTTCTTGGACTGCTATAACAACATCGACTGGAAGGCTTAAACAACAGACGTTATTTCTCATAGTTCTAGAGGCTGGGAAGTCCAAGATCAAGGTGTTGGATGATTTGGTTCAGGTTAGAACTCTCTTCCTGGTAACAGATGATCACCTATGTGTCTGTGTTTTCTCAAGGCAGAGAGAGAGCTCATCTCATAAGGGCACCAATGCCATTAATACGTCCATAAAGAGTTCCATCTTTGTGGCCTCATATAAATCTAATCCTCTCCAAAAGGCCCCATCTCCAAATACCATCACATCAGGGGTCAGGGCTCCAACATATGAATTTGAAGTTTGGGGAGGGTGGGGACACAATTGAGTCCATAGCAAGTGCCAAAGTATGTACGTATCAAGTTTTTTTTTGTTTTTTTTTTTTTAAAGCAAACTACATTTGGTGACTCCAGTTTAATTTCTGCAATAGGTTGGATCTGAAGCTAGATTTTGTTTGTATTCAAAAATCTTGATAGAACACACTCTTCCTTTCCTTATTAAAATATGAGTACTAATGCAAAATTAGAACAATATGTCATCTGATTTACTATATTTTGGGTCAAGTGGTGAAAGAACTATTCAGACAACCTGCCAGGTTCTGTTAGGTTACACCCTGAGCTTCACGGTTTAAGACAAATGCAAGCTGAAATATTGACTCATAGGCATGTGGTCTGGCTGAAGCGTGTGCTACATGTTTCTGGAAACACACACACACACACACACACACACACACACACACACACACAGCCAAGAAACACAGAAATGTCTTCAGAGAATGAAAGCAAAAACCTGAAATGGAGTATCTTGTCCTACCAATTTCCACCATTTCTTAGAAAAGCAATTAGGTATTTCCTCTGTGGTTTGCATTTCAAGGAATTTTTTTTTAAAACTCAGCAGTAAGCAAGTTTCTTTCTGTATCATCGCATAATTCCATTTTTCTTAAGGCACAGACGTATTAGCCTTATGACTAAGGCAGCAGGTTGGTAGGTAAGCACAGAGGACTTAGGGAAAGCATATAAACATGACATGGGAAAAGAAAAATAATACATCAGTCAAGTCCAAATAAAGTTGCAAAACAGGCCTCATATTTTGACTTTTGCCTTCATTCCCTCAGATGCCAGCATGTTTCCTTCCAGTTTATATAAGTCCCCAAAGTGTCTTTACAGAACAAATGTTCAGCCCCTCTGTGCACAGATGTGCCTCTTGTTCTAAGTTACCCTTGCCTCTCCCCCAACCCTCTTCCTTCACCGTCCACAACAATCAAAATTCCTGTTCTTTCCAATGTATGGATGGGAGAAAATGATCTAATTAAACTAATGCTCAAATCTGATTTCCTAATAACCTTCCATCCCTTCTTTTCCTGGCTCTTAACTGGGTGGTTTTAGGAACAGAACTGTAATACATGGCCTTGCACTCACAGTAGGAGAGTCTGATGGGATTCAACTTAGTATGCAGAAAAGTAACATATATTTACAATACAGGAAAAAGCAGGACTCTGGCAGTGACATTCCCATTGACCTACAGGATTTAGTTGTTTCATCATTCCGGCAGGATAGAGGTTCCCTTTATTCTTATCTATTTGCTTTCTTTTGCCCTGAAATTCTTCTCTCCATTGCAGGGAATGACCTTCCTAAATGTGAGTATTCATCTGTAGTTTTTGGTATTCCTATAACAATTTTCTCTTTCAATATCCCCAAACAAAAGGCATGTCTGAATGAAGGCATAAAGTGTGAAGAGAAAACAGAAAAAAGAATAACTAAATACACTTTTGGATCATCTGGCAAGGTATTTACAGAGAAGCAGATATTAGAGTTAGGCCTTCGGAAAACAAAGATCTGGAGTGAAATTTTAAAACATTGTTTACTTAAAATGGAAACTAAAACAATACCAAAAGTGGGGCACCTGGGTGGCTCAGTTGGTTAAACATCTGACTCTTGATTTCAGCTCAACTCATGATCTCACGGTTCGTGAGTTTGAACCCCACATGGGGCTCTACGCTGGCAGTGGAGAGACTGCTTGGGATTGTCTCTCTTTCTCTCCCTGCCCCTCTCCTGCTCTCTCTCTCCCTCTCTAAATAAGTAAATAAAGCTTAAATAGATATTTGTTATTTGCTAAAACAAACAAACAAACAAAAACAAATGCCGTGTAGGGTGCCATGCAGGCCTACATATTTATACAAATATAAGATTAAAAAGGAATTGGTACAATTATCTTTAAAGGGTCACAATCATCTTCAAAATCCTTAATAGTGCTGAATCTCGCTGTAGGTGTTCAAAAACATTTGTTGTGTTTAACTGATCTTCTTTATTCTAATATTTGAAAAAAATAGATTCTTGCTAACACAACTACTTGGCCCATTCTAAGAAAAATATTTCTTCTAATTCACTTATTTTACTTGCTTACATATCTTGCGCCATCTGTGGTTTCTGTCTCCTTGGTGTTTAGCAATAATTGTCATTATTGTTGCCTTCCCAACTAGAAGAAAAGCAAATAATCATCTCTTCGTGGCTATTCAGATCTAAGCTAAAACAATTTATCTTATGTGCAAATTGTTGGGCATACATACTAGTAATTGAACAATCTCTCAAAAGCTTCAGTGCCATCAGACTGGCTTCCCTCGCACACAGTCCAAAGGAAACAGAGAGACCAGCCCTCAGGGGATTCGATCTCCAAGTTCTGTGAGTCTGTTGCTCAGAATGACTTTGCATGTGGAGTTGTTTTTGCCCTCAACTTTGAAGTCAAATGTCTGTGTTTTTGATAGTTCACACTTTCTACTCGAAACCCAAAATATTATTTTAACTCATTAAAAATCTTGCAGCTCAGCAAGGCCCCAAATAAAATAGCTACTGTGTTCCTATGATTCATTTGTCTACATAGGAACTTGGCAGCCATAATCAACACTCTGCTTTGGCTCACGAATACCTAATATAAGTAGAGGAAACTCTGCTATATTTTGTTCCACAATAGGATTATTTTAATAGTGAAATTCAACCATCCAGCATAAGGATAAAAGAAACCTATTATGACACATGTTTTATAAACTCTTTCAAACTGTGTTTCTAACATTTGAATATTGGCAAAGTTTTTGCTACGTTCTGCCCAACCTATTTTTTTCCAACTCAAAATGAGATAACGTAATTTCACAAAATCTTTAATTTCAAAGACTTTTTAAAATGTTCATTTTTCATGCTAAATGGAAACTTTGTCATTGACATTCATTTAAAAAAAAAACCACAATACTGTGTGTTGTTTTATCCAAGAAAATAATTAGGACCAGGATATAGAAGTGATATTATATAAATGTGAATATGTCCTATTGGTTATTGAACAGAATATTAAAAATTTCCAAGAGTTTAATAATTGTTTATGTCATTTCATTAAAGGACAGTTCTAATTGTGTTCTTTATTTTTAATGGTTAATATGCCACTTCTATCAAGGCTGATAATTGATAAGTAAAATAATGATTTCTATTGGATGCCCAAATAGGCATATGCATGGATTTGTTTACACTTAAAAACTGGCTGAATTCCATTTTCAAACATTTGACTAATATTTACTTGATATTTATTTCAAATATAAATTATTATCCTACTGATATGAAGAGTTTAAACTGGGTAATATTTAAAAATTCTAGGAGCAGAGTAACCTCTATTCCAGGAAATATTAGGTTGCTCAGTGGGAATCCATTGGAACTAAGGGTTATCTAAAGATATGTCTCCAGTTTATAAATAAATGATGCTATTTCTTCCTTCTTGGATGATAGTGGGGAATATTTTTTCAATTCTCTGGACCTTGATCAGATACTTCATTTATGAAAACATTATAAGAAAAAATAATACACATCCTTTTTGAAGGTATTTACCAAAATGGACCATAGTTTTAGCCACAGAAGAAGTTTCAATACATTAAAAAATTCAAGTTATCCATAGTATGTTTTCCAGCCATAATGGAATTAAATTAGAAATCAATAGCAAAGATAACAAGAAGACAACAAGCCATTGTTTCTTTTAGACATAGGATGCAAACATTCTGAATAAAATATTAGCAACTTTAATTCAATAATATATAAAACATAATACATCATATAAAATATACATCATGTAAAAGATAATTATACATCATGACAAAGTGCCCTAGGAATGCAAGATTCTTTTAACATTGGAACATCAATGAAATGTGCCATTATTAACAGACTAAAAAAAGAAAAACTTTATACATACTAAAAAAGAAAAATCTTATTCAGAAAAAATTGGGGGGAAGGGATCCCAATATCTTTACTGATTAAAAAATACTCTCAGCATACTAGAAATAGAGCAGGTCAGGATTTTTCAACATCAACATCGTCAATATTCTGGGTCCAGTAATTATTTGTTGTGGGAAGCTGTCTTGTGCATTACAGTATGTTTTGCAGTCAAGAGCATCACTTCCCCTGTTGTGGTGACCAGAAATATTTTCAAACATCTCCAAATATCCCTGGGGAACAAAATAACTTCCAGTTAAGAACCACTGGAATAGAGGGAACTTCCTCACCCTGATAAAGGCATCTACAAAAATACTTTGCAGCTAATATCATAATTAATGATAAAAAAACAAATGCTTTTTCCCTTAGATTCAAGAAAAGGCAGGAATGTCCACTTCACCTATGTTATTCAGTATTGCAGCACAGATTCTAGCCCATGGAATAAAGCAACAAAAACAAAAAAGAAATTAAAAGCATTCAGATTGGAAAAGAACAAGCAAAAGTGTCTTCATTCACAAACAACATGATTACTTATTTAGAAAATCTTAGGGATCTTCAAAAAAGCTACTAGGTCTAGTTAATGAGTTTTGCAAGTTTGCAGGATACTAGTCAATATATACAAATGAGTTGTGTTCTCTATAACAGTGATAAACAATTGGAAATGGAAATTTTTTAAGACATCATTTACAATAGCATCATATAGATAAATCTGGCAAAAATGTGCAAGGCTATTACAGACAAAAGTACAAAACACTGACAAGAGAAATTAAAAATCTAAGGTTTTAAAAAAAAAATAATAAATAAATAAAAATAAAAATCTAAGGTTTGAGATACATTGTGTTCATGGAAAAGAAGACTCAATATTATTAAGATGTTAATTCTTTCTCATTTATTTTAAATACTAAATTGATCAAGATCCCAACAGGCTTGCTCTTTGCTTTTGTTTGTTTGTTTGTTTGTTTGTTTGTAGAAATGAACAAGGTGCTTCTAAAATTCATGTGGAAATGCAATGGTCTAGCTAATCCAAAACAACTTTTAAAAAGAACAAGTAGCAATATTTACAATAATGGATTTAAAAACTTGCTGGAAAGTTACTATAATCAATGGTATGTAGTATTCTGAAAGATGGACAAATAGATCAATGGGACTTAATAGAGTCTAGATAATTGAACCACACATATTTGGTCAATTAATTCTTGTTAAAGTGACAAACACCTTCTGTGGAAAAGGATTGTCACAAATGGTGCTAGAATAATTGGATATCCATATTATAAAAAGGAAAAAAAAAAACTTTGATCATACTCTCGCCATGTAACTTTATTTTTTTAATTGTTTTTTAAAAGTTTTACTTATTTTGAGAGAGAGAGCTTGTGTGTGCACGTGTGGGAGGGGCAGAGAGGGAGGGAGAGAGATAGAGACAAATTAACTTTAAATGTAGCAAAGACCCTATATCTAAAATCTAAAATCATAAAACTCTAGCTTAAAGTATAGAAGAAAATATTTGCGATATCAAGAAAACTAATTTCCTTGCCGTGAGACCAGAAGCACAATCTATAAAAGAAACAACCTGATAACTTTTTAATTTATCAAAATTAGGAATTTCTTCTTCCCAAAAGTTACTATTAAAAATGAAAGACAATCTAGACTGGGAAAAAAATATTTTCAGTTACTTGATAAAGGACTTGTATGCAGAATACACAGAGATCTCTCACAACTCAGTCATAAGGAAAGCAACAAATCAAAAATTTTTACTGGACAAAATATTTGAACAAACATTTCATTGAAGACATGCTGGTGATAAATAAGCATCAGTCACTAGGAAAATGCTAAGGAGATACAGCTATACATCTATCAGAGTGGCTAGAATTAATCATCCCATTGTCAGCATGCAATGTGGAACAACAGAAACTTCTGATGGAAATATAAAATGGAGCATCTACCTTAGAAAACAGTTTGTCAGTTCCTAAAATTTAAAAATACGCCTGTCAAATGAATCTACCACTCGCTCCTAGGAAATAAAAGCATATATGCATACAAAGACTTGTACGTGAATGTTTATAACAGTTTTGTTTGTAATAGTCAAATAATTTTGTCCCAATGATATTGTCCCAAATGTACATTGACAGATGAGTGGATAAACTGTGAATGCTATATCCTTATAATGTAATGCTACTCATCAATGAAGAGGAATGAACCATTGATACGTGCAACAACATGGATGGATCTCAAATAATTATGCTAAGAATCCAGAAGAAAATACATACAGATGATTTCGTGTAGATAAATATCTAGAAAATTTAAACTAATCTGCAATGTCAGAAAGAGAATCTGTTGTTGCTTGGTGGTCGGAGGGGGGGGGGGCGGAGAAAGGAGCAAAAGGATTGGGTGATAGACAGGCACAAGGAAAGTTGGAGGTGATGAATATGATGTTTCATTATTTTGATGGTGGCGATCGTATTACAGGAATATGCATTTATCAAAACCAATGAAATTATAGACTTTAAATATGCAGTTCAAGACTTGCAAATTTATTTCTCCAGCTAGACCTTTCTTCCGAACTAGAATTCATATATCCAATTGGATCCTCGGCGTTTCTATTAGAAAAGTTTAATAAGCATCTCAGATGTAATACATCTAAAATTAAAATTCTTCTCCATAGAGCCAAAGCATAAGAGACTGTTAAAAACTGAGAACAAACTGAGGGTTGATGGGGGGTGGGAGGGAGGGGAGGGTGGGGGATGGGTATTGAGGAGGGCACCTTTTGGGATGAGCACTGGGTGTTGTATGGAAACCAACTTGACAATAAATTTCATATATTGGGGAAAAAAATTCTTCTCCATATGATATAAAATTTACTCCACTGAGAGCCTTCTCTTACTCATATGATGGCAACTTTATCCTTGAATTGCTCAAGAGGTTTTTTCATCTCTTCTTTTCTTCTCATGCAGCAAGTTTAATTCCTTAGGAAACACTCTTGCCACTAAATACCAAAGAAAAATTTTACACCTGACCTTTCTCACCTTCATTTGAGCCACCTACCATGTCTCTCACCTGGATCACCCCCCGTAGTGACCTCCTAACTGGCCTCCCTGCTTTGGCCCTCTATCCCTTTCAGCCTATTCTTACAACACCAGCCAGAGTGACATTATTATAATGTAAAACAGACCTTACCACTCCTCTGCTCAAAATCTGACAAGGACTCCACTTTTCAGTCCCTCAAAGCCAAAGTCCTTTGAAGATACTATTTAACCTGTTCCTCCTTACCTCCTTGAGTGCATCTTCTAGCTCTCTACCCCTTTCTCCTTCAACCATATTGATCACCTTGCTATTTTTGGAAATAGCCAGGCACATTCTTCCTTAGGACCTGTTTATTCCACCTGAAACTCTGTGATCCTGATACCTGTATAGTCATCTCCTTCATCTTCTAAAAATCTTTACTAGAAAGTCCCTTGGTGAGACCTACCCTGATATCTCTTATTTCATTCTGGAACGTGATCATCCCTCAACCCTCATTCCCCATATTCTTTCTTTTTTTTTTTAATTTTTTTAATGTTTATTTTTGAGAGAGAGAGAGAGAGAGAACACACACACAAGAGCATGCATGAATGGGGGAGGGGCAGAGAGAGACAGGGACACAGAATCCGAAGCAGACTCTAGGCTCTGAGCTTTCAGCACAGAGACGTGGAGCTCGAACTCACAAGCCATGAGCTCATGACCTGAGCCAAAGTCAGATGCTTAACCAACTGAGCCCAGGCGCCCCCCACCCCCCGCCCCATATTCTTTATCATGCTTTACATTTTCTGTTCTCCCCAGTAATTATCCATATACTACATAATTTACTTATTTTTATTGTTGATTACCAATCCCCTACCTCCCATTTAAACTCCTTGAGGGGAAAGTTCTTTCATTTCTTTTTCTTTATTATGTTTTTTTTTTTAATTTAAAACCAACTTAGTTAACATATAGGGTAATAATGATTTCATGAATAGAATTTAATAATTCATCACTTTAACCCATCCTCTACCAACACCCCTCCAGCAACCCTTAGTTTGTTCTCTGTATTTAAGAGGTTTGCCTTCCTCTCTGTTTTTATATTTTTGCTTCCATTTTCCTATGTTCATCTGTTTTGTTTCCTACATTCCACATGAGTGAAATCATATGATATGTTTTTCTTTGACCGACTTATTTCACTTAGCATAATACACTCTAGTTCCATCCACATTGTTGCAAATGACAAGATTTTATTCTTTTTGATCACTGAGTAATATTCCATGGTACATATATATACCACATTTTCTTTATCCATTCGTCAGTCGATGGACAGTTTTGCTCTTTCCATAATTTTGCTATTGTCAATAGCACTGCTGTAAACATTGGGGTGCATGTGCCCCTTTGAACCAGCACTCCTGTATCCTTTGGATAAATACCTAGTAGTGAAATTGCTGCATCATAGGGTAGTTCTATTTTCAATTTTTTGAGGAGCCTCCATACTGTTTTCCAGAGTGGCTGCACCAGTTTGCATTCCCACCAGCTGTGCAAAAAGGTTCTCCTTTCTCCTCATCCTCACCGACATCTGTTGTTTCTTGAGTTGTTAATTTTAGCCATTCTGACAGGTGTGAAGTGACATCTCATTGTGGTTTTGATTTATATTTCCCTCATGATGAGTGATGGTGAGCATCTTTTCATGTGTCTGACATCTGTATGTCTTTTTTTTTTGGAAAAGTGTCTATTCATGTCTTTTGCCCATTTCTGCACTGGATTATTTGCTTTTTAGGTGTTGAGCTTGATAAGTTCTTTATAGATTTTTGGATACTAACCCTTTATCTGCTATGTCATTTGCAAATATCTTCTCCCATTCCATAGTGTGCCTTTTAGTTTTGCTGATTGTTTCCTTCACTGTGCAGGAGACTTTTATCTTGATGAGGTCCCAATAGTTTATTTTTGCTTTTGTTTCCCTTGCCTCTGGAGACATATCAAGTAAGAAGTTGCTGTGGCTGGGATCAAAGAAGTCGTTGCCTATTTTCTGCTCTAGGATTTTGATAGTTTCCTGTCTTACATTTATGTCTTTCATCCATGTTGAGTTTATTTTTGTGTATGGTGTAACAAAGTGGCCCAAGTTCATTTTACTCCATGTGGCTATCCAGTTTTTCCAGCACCACTTGCTGAAGAGACTGTCTTTATTCCATTGGATATTCTTTTCTGCTTTGTCAAAGATTAGTTGGCCATACATTTGTGGGTCTATTTCTGGGTTCTCTATTCTGTTCCATTGGTCTATGTGTCTGTTTTTGTGGTAGTACCATCCTGTCTTGGTGATTACAGCTTTGTAATACAGCTTGAAGTCTGGAATTGTAATGTCTCCAGCTTTGGTTTTCTTTTTCAACACTACTTTGGCTATTTGTGGGGGGTTTTCTGGTTCCATACAAATTTTAGAATTGTTTGTTCTATTTCATTTCTTTTTAATCTGGTTGTTTTTAATGATGCATCCCAAGTACATAACAGTACCGTGAATATAATAAATACAAAGAAATATTAGTTGAATGTGTGGATGGATATTAAGTATATTTACTTGTATATACGGAGGCTCTCAAATGGTTCTACTTTAAAAGTTATTTATTTTGAAAGAGAGAGCATAAGCAGGGGAGGAGCAGAGAAAGGGAGAGAGAGAGAATCCCAAGCAAGCTCCATCCACACCGTCAGCCCAGAGCTTGATGCAGGGCTCAAACACATGAGCCATGAAATCATGACCTGAGCCGAAACCAAGAGTCGGACACCCAGCTGACTGAGCCACCCAGGTTCCCCACAAACGGTTCTATTTTAAAGGAGAAAATATAAAAAGTATATTTAATAGAAATGGAAGGCATATTCCTTCAAGGACATAAGCCTTTGTAACAACTTCATGACCCCCCCTCATTCTCACAGTGGTGGGAATGTGGCCTCTACTCTAGAGTATGGGGTACAGTGTAAGGTAGAGTGACTCTCCACGGACAGAGTTTTAAGTGGATCATAGATTTTATCCCAGAGAAGACACCTGGACACAGGCACTTTCACCTCTTTCCCAGGTGCACAGAGCAGGTAAGAGACAATGTGTGGCCTCATTTGAAAGAACTGTAAGAGAAGCTAGAAGAGAGTGTGAACTCCAGGCCCAAAGTGAAGAGGAACATTTTTTGAATTGGCTGAAGATATAGAGACATTTTTGGCCATGAAATGAGGATGTTATTATGATGCTTCGCAAGGATGCTGAAGCGTGCTGCATGGTGATGTTAGCTTATGTTTTCACATGGAACAAATTCCTTGTGTGACATAGAAACAACCTTAGCCTCTACTGGCTGGACACATCCAGACCTCTCTGAAACAAGTCATGGGTGGCTTGGGATCTTCATGCTTCTGACAGCATCCTGGCCCTACTGGACAGACAGGGAGAATTGTCAGTTTCTAAAACCATATACACTATTGCGTTTGTGCAAACTATAATTTTTTAATACTTGCTCAGATTATTGTGTAAGCTATTTGCAATTTATCAAGATACTTTTTTCTTTATAATTATTCTTGGGTTGTAATAATTTTCAATGAAGGGAAATAATGAACATAATCATCCAAGAGACAGGTACAATTAGTTTTGGAGAATTTATATGACAGATCCTTTGGTTAGTTTATCATCAAACTTAATTATGTTCCTTTAATAAATATTTATGGATTAATGCTAAATGTTTAGTGAAAGTGAGTTTGACACAAGTTTGACAAAATTGATTTAAAAAAAAAAAAAACCGTAACGTACATGTGTATTATTAGATGCAAACCACAAAACTGTATTTTTTTTCCTAAGTGGGTGTATGTCTATCAAAATCAACTATTGGAAAAAGCACATGTAGAAAAACGCTTTAGGAGTGCCTGAGTGGCTCAGTCAGTTAAGCATCTGACTTTGGCTTAGGTCATGGTCTTACAGCTCATGAGTTTGAGCCCCTGAGCCCCGTGTCCTGCTCTGTGCTGACAGCTCAGGGCGTGGAGCCTGCTTTGGATTCTGTCTCCCTTTCTCTCTGCCCCTCCCCTGCTCACACTCTGTCTCTCTCTCTCAAAAATAAATTAACTTTAAAAAAATTTTTTAAATACTTTAAAACTTAATTAGAAATCTTGAATATATTGTTTTTACTGCTTTGACATACATGTGATAACTCTAATAAGCCGCAGGCAACGTTGTAAAATACAGATTTTAGAGGATTGATTTTCATAGACAAAATGCTCCTACATTTATCACACTAAGTGCATATGTGTGAATACTTCTGAAGTGCTTTAAAGACATTCATTCCCTCTATCTATGTATTAATTATGAGTTTGCCATTCTAATGATGCTATTCCTTCCTAAAAATGGAAAGAATCAAACTTTACTTGCACTCACAATGTGACAAATGATAAATGTGGGTGCTGAACTAATGATGCTTGCTACTCAAGTTACAAAGAGTAAAACATTCTTTGCACAGGATAGATCTGGCTTTGCACAGCTGAGGGGTTGTTGGACTACATGAGAGTCCTTGAGCAACCCCGTAAAAGAAGTTGAGGTGCAGAGTTCATGAAGACACCTGGGAATTGGCCAGTCATAGCCAGTGTGTATTATTTCGTCCTAGTACCTGGGAAGAAAGTTGATCTTCACAATCACTTCTATTCCTTATTCTTCCCTTTTTTTAAATTTATTTATTTTGAGAAAGAGACACAGAGAGAGAGAGCAGAGGAGGGGCAGAGAGTGAGGGAGAAACAGATTCCCAGTGTGGGGTTTGAACCCACAAACCTCGAGATCATGACCGGAGCCGAGATCAGGAATTGGACACTTAACTGACTGAGTCACCCGGGCACCCCTGCTATTTTCTTTTCTTAAAAAAAAATGTTGGGGTGCCCGAGTGGCTCAGTCAGTTAAACATCTGACATTGGCTCCGGTCATAATATCACAGTTTATGAGTTGGGGCCCCGCATCGGGCTCTATGCTGACAGCTCAGAGCCTGGAGCCTGCTTCGGATTCTGTGTCTCCCTCTCTCTATGCCCTACTCCTCTCCCTCTCTCCCTCTCTCTCTCTCTCTCTCTCTCAAAAATAAATAAACATTAAAAATAAGTACATAATTCCTCCATCAGTAAAAATGTTCCAAATGCATACATTTAATTCAGAGTTCAAAAGACTGATGAGTTGTTTGTTTGTTTTTTTAATTATCACAGAGAGCAAAGTAAGGATGAGAGAGGACAATAAAGGGTGAAAATAATTCTAGTTAAAAATGAATACTGCATCAGCCACAATGGCTTTACATGGACTATCATCTCTAATTCTGAAAAATCCTTAGATCCAGAGGCTATAAAACTGAGGCTCACATGACTTTCGTAACTTGCACAGGGTCATCATGATTGTTAGTTCTGGAGCCTGACTCCTATGCTCATACTCTATTTTCAGCTTTCTAACGGCCTCTATACCATATTTTATTAGTGATCTAGTTCAGAGTAATAAGGAAACGTGTAAGGAACTGATGTATTTAGATTTACATGCAGAAAGGAGAAAGGGACAAATACTTTGGACCACTTCTGTGTGCCTGACACTATGTTAAATATTTAGGAAATTATCTCATTATTTATCTTTATACTCATATTTGGTAAAGCCTTCATGAGAATATAAGTTTTGAGATTTGTTTGGAGTCAGGCAACTGAAGGATGAAAAATAAATAAGAGTGATTAAAGATTTGGGAAGTAATCCTTCTAATAATAGAATAAAGCATGAAGTCTTGTTTGTTTAGAGAAGAGAACGTTAAGGAGAAAATTACTGTTAAGAGTGTCTAGATCTCTAAAAAGGCATTTATAAATGTATGTGAATAGGGTTTTGTTGTTTCCTCAGGCCAATGAAAACAGGGCAAGACAAAATTGTATGAAGGGGGGATTATGTCACTCATGAGGAGAAGCTTGCTAAGAATTAGCGTAGTAATATTTATTGAGCGCCTACTGTCTACTAGAAAACCAGAAGCCCAGAGGCAGAGATAGAGATAGAGATAGAGATAAACAAGTTATTTTAGGAAAGAACTTACATCAATTCCCATTCCATTCTGCTCCAGTGTTTTCCTGAGGGAAATAAATATAAATTTATAAATATATGTGTATATAAAGCGAATCCTGTGTTCCAATCTGTGAGTTATGTAGGGCTGTCTCTATTTTTAAAGGGGGATCTGAAACTCAGAAAGTTTCAGTCTTCCTAATTTCATACAGCAAGTAAGTGTGAGTCAAGACAGGCAGTGGAACTCTCCGAGGATGGAAAAGACACAGAATCTGGAGTCAGAAAATCTGAGTTGTGGTGTGCACTTGGTCACTTTTCATCATGTGATTCTGAGAAAAATAATTCCACAAATTTCCAATGCTTTATATTTAAAATAAAAATAAGAGCACACACTGGGGCGCCTGGGTGGCTCAACTGGTTAAGCTTCCAACTTCGGCTCAGGTCATGATCTCGGGATTTGTGAGTTCGAGCCCCATGTCAGGCTCTGTGCTGACAGTGTGGAGCCCACTTCAGATTCTATGTCTCCCTCTCTCTCTCTCTGTCCTTCCCCCGCTAATACTGTGTGTGTGTGTGTGTGTGTGTGTGTGTGTGTGTGTGTGTCTGTCGCTCAAAAATAAATAAACTTAAAAAAAATAAGAGCACACAAAAAGATTATTGGGAAGAGTAAATGGGCATAATTTCGGTGGAAGTATTTTCAATATGAATATAGTAAGTCTTCAAAGGATTTATGAAATTATGGACTTCCTTCTTGCCATGTAGTTGAAGGTTACATTAAAGGAATCTAAATGCTCATTTTTTAAATCACTAATGTTTTTCTATAAACTCCTAACACTTTTCTGCCCACATGTTTTTACTTGAATGCTTCTCACCTTTAAATTCATAGGCAGTCTTTTTGTCTTGCTATTTCATATTTCTCTAATAGTCCATGATTTGCATTACTTCTGAGAGATTTTAGTTATCTATCCAGTAAGAAAAGAAATCGTAGCTATCTCATCATACTTCTTCAGGTTATCAGCTACCCACTATCTCTGGGGATACTAAAAAGATGGCCGTTGTGATATCTAGTTATCTGTCAGTCTTTATAAAAGTTAGAGCCAACTGAAACAGAAGCCAGCAATGAAAACTCCTTACAATGTCAGAGACGTACAGGGTGACTCTTAAGGCTAAAAAGTTTAATGTTTCTTGTACCTTTCTGTATGTCATTCATTTATCATATTGAAATTGGATTTGTTCGCATAATTCCCATTATGGGAAATCTCTAGAAATTTGTAAGCTGCACGTAGACCCAATAATCAGATTGATGTAATCGCTAGTCACAGAAAAAAAAAAAAAATGCTTAGGTCATAAATAACAAGAGAATCCACTTATTGTAAATAAAGTAGAAGGGAGACATTACAGAGCAATTTCAACCAAGCAAGATAATTAAACTCAGAGATACTGTTTCCTGTTTCTCTGGTATAAACAACAAAGCGGCTCCACCGGCCTCTGCACAACCTGGATGTCCTAAGGCCACATCCCTCTCCTCTCCTTCCACTTTCCCTAAAGAGAATTCTGGGTCATAAAGGAATGAGAATTGGTATCACTTCTTTCCTGAAAGGACTTGAGCTTCCTCTGCGTTGATATTTGTGTCATCTTATTATAAGACGAGCTAACATCTATTATTAATTGATGCACTAATTAAAGCCATATTTGCAGTTTCCATTAGCTTGTTCCCTAAATTCTCCAGAGTTGGCTGTCTGGTTTTAATCAAAACCAAATGGTAGTCCAAGTTCCCAGCCTGAAGCGGCTAGGAGGAAGTCGTTCAGTGGAGGCACAAGAAAGCAGAAAAGATAAACAGATGAGAGTTCACAAAATTTGTGTCGGACAAAGGGTGCAGATACCGTGAGCTGCTCTGGAGATGTGATTCAGGGACTCTGTCATGCTGGATGCAAGAACTTGCAAGTACTTAATGTCAGCAAGACTGTAATGGGATCAAGATGGAGTCTGTCTCCTGCTCTCCCAGCCCTGCGCTCGTGTAACTGGAGGCTTCTGACTGGAGCCAAAGCTGCATGTGCCATGACAGAAACTGCTTTAATTCTGTGAAGGATTCCTGGGATTGGAGACGTTTGAAGGCAACGTTCTATCCCCTGGCTTCTCGGGATTATCCTCACAGATCTTGTCAGGTACAGTATGCAGGGCTGTAGCATTTTAACTTGTAAGTAGGGTTAAAAAAAAAAAAAAGAAAAAGTTTTGCGTTTAGGGGATTACCGTTTTTAAAACACCTAAATTCATCTTGCTCTCCCAAGAGATCTTTTGAGAGGAGAACGGCAAAGGTATTTGGATTAAGTTGTGCACATGCATTCAATATAGTGGAAATGCTGTAGAGGAAGGAAAAAACTGTTTTCTTTCCTTTTTTTTTTTTTTATTCATCAGCAGTGTGGGATAGAGAAAACTCTACGACTTTATGACTCTCCAGCTAATCACCTCAAGAGCTTTGACAAACTCACTTCAGTTCTGTGTAAAATCAGAACTCCTAAACCGCCCAGGCGGGCTGTGCTCGGCCCCCCTCCCTCTGCTTCGTGCACTCTTTCTCACATGCACTGCTCAGAGGCAGGAAATGCTTCCCAGGCAATCTGGGCCTGCTTGTGGAGGCCCCTTTCGCAAAACATCAGTCTGAATTTAGTGGACAGAAGTCACTAGGAACGCCTTGACAGACTCCTGCTTTAACTGAGGCTCCCTCCAGCTGCAGAGGGTGTTTTTGTTAGAATCACACACTGCGTAAAACTGCTTAGAATAGAGCCATGATCTCAACCACGAAAACGTGAACTTATATTTTGGAGGAACTAACGGGGACGGACTTCTTGCCTAGCCTGAGCGTTGAACAATGTCATGCCTGGGCGTTTCAGCTCCTCGTTGTCTAGGTAAGACGCTGGGGACTCTCTGTCTTTGTATGTCGAGGCAATCTCTGAAGAGGCAGAAAGTTTGACAGAAAGGCTAGCATCGTGCACTGAGCGGTGATTTCCTAAGTTGTGGAGCTCAGCTGTGAAGTTAGAAGTGGAAAATGTTTAGTGAGGAGGAACTGTGAGTCAAATTGTTTTAGCACAATGTCAATTCTAAAACAGGCTCCACAGAGATTTTACTCTTTTCCTCCATGAGCGAAGAGGTTATTTTAATCCCTTTTTCTCTTAACTTTTTGAGGAATAAGACCAGGTTTCCTGTTGGATGGCATAATGCAAAACAAATACATATTCTCACACTTAAGTGTGAGGTGTAAATGATTTCTTTTTATCTTCCCTTCTTTTGCCAACAGGGAGAGTAGATAGCACCAGAGTGACTTTTCTTGATGATGTATCTCCAGAGAATATTCTGTGGTTTCAACCACAGCTCAAGCTGCTAGTGTACAACTTAAATGTTTCATTAAGAAACAGGTAAACACACGAAACTTCAAAAATTATTTCTACCCTAAATAGTATTTAATCTGCCTTTCGAACACTTTAAATATTAGAGTTGGACTTAGTTTATAAGGACTTTCCTAGATGCACTGCCTAGGTCATATTTGTGTGAATATTTGTGAATAATTAAAATAAATCTGAATGACAATGACATTCGTTATTATCATTTTAAGGCAGCTGGAAATCACTACAGTCATATGAAAAACCAAGCATGTATTCATGTATTCATAATTCATATAATCATAAAATTAGATTTCTGTGGGGCTGTAGTCTCTTTAAGGTATCTTAAATGTTTAAGCCTGTACTATAGGAAGTAAGAAATCTAGCAATGACTGAAATAAAATGGACTTGCAATGCATAGCATCCTGTTACATTTATATTTCTGAAGATTGAAAAATGAAAATAATTATTTTAAAGAAACAATGTGGATGGCATGTGAAGGGAATAAATATTCAGGCCTATCTCCAAATCAATTAAATGACCACCAAACGTAACAAATGAAAGATGAGAGCCATTTGACAGTTGGATCATAAGAAATCAAGGGTTTTAATTCTAAACTTTCACACAGTACAAGGTGACCATTTGCTGCATTAGCTAACTTACTGAATTCTATGCTAGAATGAATTATCTTGGTGAATTTTAACTATTCATTAACAAAATAAGATGTGTTATTACCTTTAAGTATTAAAAAAATCTATTGTTAAGCATGTTAAAAATAAAATGCTGACTTACCTAAATTATGATTTCATGATCGTAATTGAAAAGAATTCATAATTCTTAATAATTCACAATTTGAATTCCTAATCCAAAAGAATTTCAAGGAAGGAAAGATCTCATAAGAGATCACTTCTTGAAGCACTGTCCTGAGGTTTCCACAAGACAGCTGAGGAATGACACTCAAACATGACCTGTCCAAGGTCATACTGCGAGCTAGGGGAAGAGATAACAGAGGAACCCTGCTTCGTAATTCAGATATCTTTACACTACGTCACCTTCTCAAGTAATAATAATTATGCACAGTGAAGTATGAAATATGTCCAGTAGAAGGCTACTTTCAGACAGAATCTTATAGCACCTCTTTAAAAAATAAAAAAGTCCTAAAACTGCCACCCGGGAGGGGAAAAAAATCATGGCTTAAAAAAAAAGAATCAAATTCACTAAGTAATGAACTTTTCTCAAATGCAAACGTTTTTATGCCTTTAACCCTTCAATGGAGTAACTTGTTGGTGACAATTTTGTTATATTTCCTATTTATGCTAAGAAAATCCATATGCTAATAATTATACTAATATTAAACTGATGTTTCTTAAAAGCATAGGGCTAGGAAGGAGTTGTCCGATTCATGTCCTCGTATTCAAATGGCATCATAACAAATCTATCCCATCCAGCAATGATCAGGGCTTTTATTCCCCACATCAGAACCGGTCTAAGGACCTCATGTACCCAGACATTCTTTCTTTTATCTAACCTAAATCTCTATTGCTGTAGCCTATTTCCAGTTTTATGGGTTTTTCCTCTGTGGAAACATGGAAAACGTAAATGGACATATGAAAACATAAGTGTACGTTTGTGGGCCAAATAAAGCCCACTTGCTTTCATCTTGCCTTGTATGGCTTATTTTCAATCCTTTAATTGGTTCATACATCTCCTCTGAGCCTGCTACAAGGTCCTTTAGTTGTAGAATGTAGAATTTCTTACAGTACATAAATAAGTGTCTGAGCAGGGCAGTGTGAAATGAGAGAGTTGGCTACTTAAGCTGTATCCTACTTCATATGTGACAGTATATGGTGCCATGCAAGCTGAACGCTGCACTCTCCAAGGCAAGAAACTCTCTTATAAAACTAATATATGTCATTTCTACTACATGCCATTTCTTGGAGGGAATGTGTGTCCTGATCCTTTCTTTTCCATTTTTATGAACCAGATCGAATTTCCTGATGATATTACACTTAAAAGATACGCTATTCAACACTTTGGTGTCACCATACTGCACATCCTTGGAATGAGGAATAAATTCAGTAAAGCAGTAGCTTATACAACTGACTGCATGATTAGCAGGGAGCCTAGCAAAAAAAGAATGCATCAGTTTATATTTTTCTTAAGGATATTATAATTTAAAAGGACGATTTTCCTGACCCCATTTAAACCTGCCCACAGCATCCACCTCACTACAAAGACCTTAGGTAAGCTTTAATCTCACTCATAGAGGATTGGGTCTTACTGGCTTTAAACAAGTTTAAATTGGGGACGTTTTAAATTAATCTTTTATTTTTCTCTTACGTGTTTCTTCTTGGAAAATGAATGGTGTATTATCTTACAATGAGAATCTCTCTGTAGAAATCATTACAGTATAACAGGTTTCCGAAGAGATGACCTAGTCCTGGATCAGAGAATTTTATTATCAAAATAGAGAAATGTCAATAATTGTACATGAGAATTTAAAGAGGATGAGGAAAAAGTAAAAACCTCTGGATTTGAAGGAGTTGGCATGACTGTTGTACCTTCCTCCCCCATGTGAACAGTAAGCCCCATATGCCTACAACTTTAACCAAACAAGTTTACAAAGAAGTCCAACTCCAGACTGACTTTGGTGTGGTTATAGGAATGCAACTTTTATTTCCATGGTTCCCTTTTGGCATTAAATTGGTAGTCAGTTCATAGAGTTTTGAGAAATAGATGGACTTAGTTTTTAGTTAAATTAAACGGAATAAAGGTAAAGTGTGGACCTTGAGACCACTTTTAAAAAGAGATTGTTGATTTTGATTCAGTAGATTATAGAGTATATAAGTCAACTTGAATAAAGAAGGACTCCTATGCAAAAAAAAGGGGGGGGGGGAGACAATTTAAACAGCATGTATATGATTGTTCTCATTAATTAAGATAGATGGGCAGAAAAAATTGTTGTATTAGTTATATGTGTAAAAAATGTTTTGTGTATGAATGAATTAACAAAGTATTTTAGCAATACAATTGAAGTAATTCAAAGGGAAAATAAGTTCTGTAATGGAAATGAGAGAGAAAGGAAGTAGGAAGATGAAAGCAAGTTTAGAAATTCAATTAATGTTTCTTTTTATTCTCAGCAATTAACAAAATACTTAACATATGGTGTCCGTACCTATTTGTCAATAAATATTTGTGGAATAAATAGGAACAAGGAAAGAAAGGAAAGAAACACCAGTGATAAAGAATGGGAATTGTGGGACTTTTTTTTTTTTTTTTAATTTTCCAGACATCCTGTGATGATAGAATAATTTTTACAGGGGAGGAAAAATAAGAGGTTGTCAAGAATCATCAGAGCCTGAGGCCAAAGGTTAACAACATTCTCATAAGATGACATAACAAATTCGTTAGAAACCAGAAGGAAGCATGAGCATCCAGAAGTAGTTTAAAATGAAAAGTTACATGAAGCCAGTGACAGAGCACTAGTGCATTTTCCACTATTTAAATGGGGTGGAGAACTGAAAAGCTCATGGGCAGAGTCAGAAAACTGGCTCTAATTTGCATCTTTGCCACTTGATGTTCTGTGATTTGTAGCACATCCCATAACTACTTAGAGTTTCTGCTGTTTATTAGTAAAATGTGGCAGAGAATGAAAACACTTATATCACTGGGTCATGTTGAGCATCACATGAGATTTTATATGGGCAAATTGTTTTGCACACAGTGCAAATCTTTGTTTAAAAGGTTTAAATAAATCTTTGTTTAAAAAAGCATAGGTCAACTAGTCAAGAAAGAAAGACTCATGGTGTTTCACGTTTTGGCCAAGTTGCTCATCTATATTGAAATAGCATGGGAATGCAAGGGATAGTTCCGTCTCCTACTCAGCCATGGATTCTGCAGCTAAGATCAATCAAAAATTAAGGAGTCGTCATCGTCATCATCATCATTAGTATCATCATTACGTCCCGTAACATCTAGTGAGTTCTTGCGGTATGCAATGGGTTAAGTGTTCTACATATATCATTAGCTTAGTATTATTATTTTAGCTTAATTTTATTATTTAACCCTCAACAATTTTTCATTATTCCCATTACACAAGTGAGAAAACTGAAGAACACATTTAGGTAACTCAATCACCAAGAAAAAGAAATGGTTCTTTAACCATATTGCCTTCACAAAAAAATGGAGATAATAACTTCTGCCCACCGATAGGCATTTGACATTGAGCTAGTGACTGAGGCCTGCCAAAATTCCTCCCTATAAAATTAGGGCAATGATAGCAACTACTTCCTAGAGTGTTTGTGCGTATTATTGCCAAGGGACATAGTGTAAGGACAGTACCTGACCCATAGTAAATGCTTAGGAAATGGGAGTCTTTTTTTTACTGTTACTATTATAGTGACCATCAGAAGTTTTCGATGCACCTGCTATTCTGTATCCAAAAGACATTTGATAATAAAAACAAGTTCAACTGTACATAGTTAGATGACAAAATAAAATGAGAATTGTACATATTAAATACAGACGGGAAAGTTGACATCAGAGGCAGCAACCCCTGCCAGGATATGACGTAACAGAAGTAGCTAAATTCCCAATGATTTCATGTTCCGATTTCCATGGAAATCGTACTTATTTGAATGAATGCCATCTCAGTCTCCTGTTGTCACCTAGCAATCTAAGCACCTGTGTCGATGTAGCCATATCTCTTATTTACAGTGAGCGATTACTGTGTCTACCGTTAGAGGGTTCTTAGAAATGATAGCAAAGCTAAAAATAGAAAGTGGCCACTTAAAGCAAAGACACATCTCACCATGCTGATGATAAAGCATTATAATCCATGTCCCTTGTTGAACAGAAATGCTGTTTTGCCATTCAAAAAAAAAAAAAAAAACAGCAGCCAAGCTCTTGATATCAAATTTAACTCTAAGCTATTTCCTATTGCATGAAAAATCGCAGCAGAAACAAGTTCAGAGCAAAGGCTCTCTTTTTTGGTTATAAGGGATTCTGTAGAAAAAAAAATATCAAGGCAAAAACAAATGATTAATTATTCATTAATATATTTGCAGAGACATCTAAGATACGGTATAGTTCTAAATGCTCAAAGGATTCTGCATATGATGAAACACTATCAATGAGAAAACTGTGTACTTTTGAAACATAGGCAAATCTAAAGAGAATACATGTATCTAGAAAATACTACATCCATGATGCAATATTATTCCCCATGATGTATTATTTTTTAAATTTTATTTAAATCTAAGTTAGTTGCCATATAATGTAATAATGGTTTCAGATGCAGAATTTAGTGATTCATCACTTACAAATAACACCCAGTGCTCATCCCAAGAAATGCCCTTCTTAATGCCCATCACCCATTTAGCCCATCCCCCCCCCCCCACCCAACACCCCTCCAGCAACCCTCAGTTCTCTGTATTTAAGAGTCTCTTACGGTTTGCCTCCCTCTCTGTTTTTATCTTCCTAATTCTGGGATCATTTGGAAACCAGTTATCCTCAAAAAGGTCTTAGTGATATCAGGAACATATTATGAAGTATTCCACGATTTCCTCAAATTGCCTGTGGGTTACTTAAGAAAACATTAAGAGAATCAGCAGACCTGGCTGACCTAAACTCTAAAGTGGTAGTAAGTCACGCTCTGCCAGTATCTGGGCCCCTCCCTGCGGAAGAAAGAAAGAAAGAAAGAGAGAGAGAGAGAGAGAGAGAGAGAGAGGAAGGGGAGGAAGGAAGGAAGGAAAGGAAGGAAAGAAATGACTGAAGCTGAATTACATAGCAGGAACCTGAAGGTAAAAATAGGGCACCACAGGAATAATAATTTATAATTTTAGAAATCTGCTTTTTTTTTTTAAATGATGGACTGACTTCTAGTGAATTGACAGAGTTAATTTTCACATTTTCTTAACTCCTGGAATCTTTGGCCCCCGAAAGCTAAGAATAAGAAAAAATTTTCCAAGCTCAGGAAAACTGAGATACACATGAAAAATAGGTCAATATTAAAAGAATATTTTTAAATTGGGTACCTGCTTCTTCAGTTTTCTTCTAAAGCCCAAAACTGATGGAAGCTTGGATGTGTCTTTCGGAAAAAGGAATGTACTACTTATTCCGCTGGCGTGGTTCATTATAGGTGGTTTATTTTATAATATACTATTTTTTATGATATCTAGACAGCCTAAATGCATGGTAGCTATCTCATATATAATATTTTAAGCTTCATGAAGCAATTTATCAATAAAGAGTTTCAATACGAGTTTGTTTTCCACAAACAGCTAAGAGGCATAATGAGTAAATTCCAACATCTGACAAAATATGTGGAAGTAGATGGATAATGATTTTGTGAAGAATTGGGACACAGATTGCTACTCAAGAAAGAAAATCTGCATCCAATCATATGGACATAAATTCACACATCATATTATTAAAGATCTCTCTCTCCCACAGTCTATTACTAGCCCTGTCAGATTTGGATCAGACAGAATGAATATTTTAAAGGAAAAGCGCTAATTATCTTTTACTAAAATCTGGCTACCCCAACCCCTGACTAGAGTCATAGAAATGCTTTTTTAAAACGTGGTATCTTTTTTGGCTTTTTGTTCATGCATTTACATGAAGGAATTAAGAAGAGTCATATCTGCCTACGCTTTCTTACTGCTCCTAAGCATCTTGAATATGAGACATCAGTTTGGCAATGAAAAGCATTCCTCTTCATGTTATCATTGAGTTGGAGAGCAGTAGGAAGATGCCCAAATGTGCACCACTTGGTTTGCTAGATAATTTGTTCCTTGACAGCCTCATCAAGAAAATGAATTTCGTTTTGGCCTCTGCACATTCTCACTGTAATCAATATTTACTTTGAAATTAATGAGCCTACAAGTGAAAAACTCTATTAAGTTGTGATCATGTCTGTGTTGTTGCTTCTGTTCTAATTGTCTAATTCAGTTTGTAAGTGGTTTGGGGGCATTTACTAGTTGCAAATGTGACTCCCTGAAAGTAGGCTCAGAGACATGAAAATTTGAAATCGTGATAGGATCTTCAGATTCCCAGTCACTCCATTTCACAGACTTGACCCTTATATTAGCAACAAAGTAGGTCAATGTAGCAATGTTCTTTTCTTGGTTCAGATGCATTCTTTATCTTTAAAGAGTACATTTTAGAGAGTTGAAACTACTTTTAATTAAAAGGGTATTCCCCTCATTTCTTCTCTTCTTTCCCACAATGGCTGAGAATATGCTATATGGTAGATATTACTCTTATATATGCTTTAAAAAAAGTTCTAGAAGGACAACATGACCTACAATTTAACATGGGGTAAGTAATTAATATGAAAGACCCTAAGGGAAACCAGAAGCAACTGTGGACATTTAAAGAAAAAGTAGAAAAATAAAGAGAAAGCGGCAGTTGTATTATGTCTTTAGTTTCTAGTAATACATAGAATCTGTGTGAAGGGATTTAAAAATGACCCAGAAGTCAATCATGTGTGCATGCATGTGTGTGTGTGTGTGTGTGTGTGTGTATACATACATTTTAAAATTTAAAAATTTTTGTTTATATATGTGCATATATGTATGCCTGTATACGTCATTTGTTTCTGAAAGGGTAAAATGAGATACCCACATTTAAGGGGTTGAATCAGGAAGGTTGTCATTTTCTAAGTACCATGAATGAGATGTCCAGGAGAAGTTGCCAAATAGTGTAATGAAGAATTCCTCTTTTCATATGCAGTTACTCAGTTCAGGTTATGTGCAGCTTATTTTCTATATCTTATTTTTTATTTTTTAATTTTAAAGATTTGTTAAATGTTTTTTATTTATTTTGAGAGAGAGAGCGTGCATGCATGCACAAGTGGGGCAGGGGCAGAGAGAGAGAGAGAGAGAGAGAGAGAGAATATCCCAAGCAGGCTCCATGCTGTCGGCACAGAGCTGGATGTGGGGCTAGAACTCGTGAACCGTGAGATCATGACCTGACCCAAGATCAAGAGTTGAACACTTAACCAACTGAGCCACCCAGGCGCTTCTTGTTTTCTGTATCTTAAAACTTCTGTTCAGATAACATTTTAGAGAGCTATAGCTGAGAGGATTACCAAGAATATTTGTCCTGAATGGCAGACGTTCCTAAAAGGGTCAAAGGAAGGAGCGCCTGGGTGGCTCAGTCAGTTAAGCGTCCGATTTTTGGCTCAGGTCATGATCTCATGGTTTGAGTTTGAGCCCCGCATCAGGCTCTGTGCTGACATCTCGGAGCCTGGAGCCTGCTTTGGATTCTGTGTCTTCCTTTCTCTCTGCCCTCCCCTGTTGCACTCTGTCTCTCTCTCTCTCTCTAAAAAAAAAAAAAAAAAAAAAAAAAAAAAAAAAATTATAAAAAAAGAGTCAAAGGAGGAAGAAGTCATTAAAAAAATACCACCTAAGAATCTTACAGAAAACTACATGACATTATTGGCCCAAAATAAATACCCAAACTGGCACCTTTATTGTGCTAAAGGAATGAAAGAAGATATATGTGTAATTGTGAGGGGGTAGTATTGTGACTGGGGAAGGGAATACAGGGAATAGTTTGGCCCTATTGGATGTGTTGTAGAGGAACTGCAATCATATTTACCTATCAACTCAAAATCACTGCTCTCGAGGCGCCTAGGTGGCTCGGTTCGTTAAGCGTCTGACTTCAGCTCAGGCCATGATCTCGTGGTTCATGGGTTTGAGCCCCACATTGGGCTCTGTGCTGACATCTCAGAGCCTGGAGCCTGCTTTGGATTTTGTGTCTGCCTCTCTACCCCTCTCCTGCTCCCACTGTATCTGTCTTTCTCTCAAAAATCAACAAACGTTGGGGCACCTAGGTGGCTCAGTTGGTTAAGCGTTCGACTTCTGCTCAGGTCGTGATCTCATGGTTTGTGAGTTCGAGCCCTGCATCAGGCTTTCTGCTGTCAGCAGAGGGCTCACTTAGGATCTTCTGTCCCCCTCTCCCTCTGCCCCTCCCCCATTCACGTTCTCTCTCTCTCTCTCTCTCTCTCTAAAATATAAACATTTAAAAATTTAAAAAAAATCACTGCTCTGGAACATATTAAAATTTAGATTATTATTTAACATGCTTTAGAGATTCAGAAATTTTTCTTTATTTCAAGCAAATAACACATCGAATCATAACAATTTAATTGTTTTTAGCTGTTTCTCCTATTACCTCCATATTTCTAAACAACATGATTATACTATTTCTTTTTTCCATTTTAGACATTATCTGTTAACTTCCTATTTTGGGAAATAAAGAGTTAGCTCTCTGAGACTATTCTTCCCAGCATCTCTAACCCCATCCCCTACAAAAATGCTATGTTTCAAAAAATAGTGGTTTCATAATTTTTTATTAAGTCAGTATTTACTGCTTGCATTATTTTGGCCACGCAAAAAATTCACAGCTAAGCCAAGTAGTGTACTATATTTCTTTTCCTTTAAATCTCTTTTTCCTGGAGGTAATAACTGATTTTTCTAGTTTTCTGTGTAATTATTACTAATTCTTCCACCTAAATTGGCTGACTTTATTATAAAACCCTCTCAATGTGATCACATACCTCATATAATGTATTATATCCATGTTTTTTCCTTAGAGTCATCTCTTGTAGAGAACTTTGGGATTTATTTGAAATGATTGCTTGCTAGGCCTGCTACATAAATTTCACCCTGAAAATTCCATTCCCTGATCTTTGTGTTGAATTTCTGACTCCCTTGTTGCCGTGTCTTTTCCACTTTATTTATTCTCTTATTTAGGTGGAACTATCCCTACAGTAGCTTCTTGAGAAGAGGGGGGACATATTTTAAGTCTCCTCATATAATTTTATGGTAGAAATAATTTCTCATCAGAATTTTGAAGATATATTTGCCTGTCTTGTTTCCAGTTTTTCTGTTAAGAAATCCAACACCACTGAGATTCCCAATACATAATATATAATCTCTTTTCTCTCTCTGATAACATGTATGTGCATTTGCTTAACTCTAAAGCTCTGAAATTTCACAATAATGTTTTCTGTTGTGGTCTATTTTTATTCCTTGTAGTACTGCATACTTTATGAATTCCCTTGTGTCTGAAGACCTGGGTCTGCAAAATTTTCTGAAAACAAATTTGTTAAATCTCTCCCCTCAATTTTCTCTGAATGCACCTGAGAAATGCGGTTCCCCTCCACGATGACAAATGGGTTTTCAAGTTGTTAGTAATTCTCTGGAGTTTATTGTCGCCCCTGCTATCTTTTTGAAGGAGGTGATTCTAGAATAGTGAAACTCTGAACCTCAGCTCGCATTTGATCTGGATGTTGTGGAGGCAGGAAATTTACTACAGAGGGCCTTATTCCTCTAGTTTTCTCCTCTAGAAGCCCTATCCAACATTTACACCATCCCCATACCACTCACTATTTATAAGGAAGGAAGGAAGGGAAGAAGTGAGGGAGGGAGGGAGGAAGAGAAGAGAGGAGGAAGGAAGGGGAAAAGGAGGAAGGGAGGAAAGGAGGGAGGGAGGGAGGAAGGGACAGGAAAGGGAGGGAGGGAGGGAAGAGGGAAGGAAGGAAGGAAGGAAGGAAGGAAGGAAGGAAGGAAGGAAGGTAGGTAGGTAGGCGCGCAGGGAGGGAGAAACTGATGACCTTCTGTTTTATGTTAAACTTTACATGGTATCTGTGGCCATGAGAGGACTTATTTTTTTTTCTTTACGTGAGTTTCTTCCATAAAATTGTTAAGTTCCTTTAGGAAAGGTAGAATATATTATTTAGGTTTATATTCTCAATGTTTAGCGGGATGTCTGTGGCCCCTGGGCACTAAATAAACAGGTATTGAAGACTTGTCCAGGTAGCTTTGCTGTCAGTTCCTCAATGCTGCACCCTTGATTTCAGATACAAGTGCCTTATTTGCATCACCTTCTCCCAGGCTATAGAATGAGCAATGGTGATTATCATCAGGTTCTTCTTTTCTAAGGACAATTGCCAGGCCAAAATACATAGGGTGTGTTTATTTCAGAAGCAGGTACAAAGGAGAACATGATCATTTGATATCAGATATAGGTCAGTGATTCTCAAACTAGAAGGTCTCCAATTGTTGTTATTGTTTAGTGTAATAATGTTTAACTTCAGGGCACCTGGATGGCTCAGTTTGTTGAGTGTCTGACTCCCAATTTTTGCTCAGGTCATGATCTCAGGGCCATGGGATCAAGCCCCACATCGGGCTCCATGGTGAGTGTGGAGCCTGCTTGGTATTTCTGTCTCTCTCTCTCTCTCTCTCTCTCTCTTTCTTCCTCCTTCTCTCTCCCTCCCTCCCCCCATCTGCCTCCCCAACCTATACATGTTCTCTCCCTCTCTCGAAAATGATAAAAAAAATTATATTTAACTTTAAAATACTGTATGGCATAAAATGCTTATGTCAAGGAATGGTTAAGTGTTACAAAATTAGCTCAAATAATAAATCTGAAATTAATTGTGTCTAAACACCCTATGCACTAATATCACAAAAAGCAAATTTGGACATTTTACAAACATTTTCCAAATGGTTACATAATTAGAAGTACATAGAATCTCTTGTAATATTAATGCAGTGGTGTTTGAACACATGCATTTAAGAAGTGAAAAATCCCCATGGAAATTCACTTCATAAAATCAACACCCCGCAATGACCTATACTTTTCCAGATCCTTCATCCAAATCCTCAGCTGCTGAGCTCATTCTGAATGGAATTGCACAAAAAAGATTACAAAAAATATTAAATAGAAATTTGCAAAATAACTAGTATTTAGAAATATCATTTTAAGGAAAGCAGCCTGCTGAGGAGGCTGATGGGGAAAATCAGGTCTTTTACAAAGACTTCTCCATCTATAGGATGGGTTCCAGTCAATTCAGATGATTTAGAAAATGAGGTCAGTATGCTCAGATGCAATTGATAATAATCCAACACTACTTTTTCTTAATACTCTGTTCAGCCTTTAGATCGTAGAGGCAGATTATAGCTATAAATCTTAGAATTTAAATAGGAAGTGTGAATAAGAAAGTCTGGAGAGAGAAATTTTTAAAAAATCTATCAGACTGTAGGATATGGAATGAGCACTCAAAATGTAGTGATGATGGTCATAATGATAATTATGAAATTTTATGTCTTAAAAATATATAGACACCGTACATTCACAAGAATGATTTGGAAATGTCCAAAGAACCTAGATTCGCAGGACAGGAGTTAATGTTTTGTGTTCAGTCTACCTAATTTACAATCTCTTCTCGCAACTAGATGGCCTCAGAACTTGTTGAACTATCTTCCTTTGACATTATAAAAACACTTACCTATTTGCCAAGGTTAAGTGAAATAAATTAATATTATGATAAGGTCCTAGGGGCAAAATTTTTATGTAATCTGTCCCCCAAGGAGTTAATAAAACTCAATTTCTTTTTAGTAAAAGAAACGAATTCAGCACTTAGTCTCAACTTAAATGTAAATGTGGTTTAGGAATGACACAGTAATACCACTTTGCATTTCTTAAGTTAGCCTGCTCTTTCTACACTGGATAAAAATAAAGAAAAGAAAGCATCTAAAACAGAACCGCCCTATTACAACCCAAATTTGCCCATGAAAGCAGAAATTTTCTGGCCTGCATCTATGCGTTTTTTCCACTTTCCGTAGCCTCCCACACTATAATGACTTATGCATGGAATTCAGGGACTTTATATTTTCTTTTGAGTGCAAAATGAATGCCAACATGGAAAATGTGCATGCTGACCATTTTCAAATGGTCACAGGCCTTTGAGAGAACCAGATAGTATCCAGAAAGATATTTGGTCAGGCTAGGGTACCAAATTCTAGTACATTCCTTAATAAGTCTGCTGGTCTTCACAGGATGGGAATATTTACCTTTCTGGCAAGTGCTTAGTCAGAATAGCTTGAAGTTTTTGGTAGGGACTCAGAATCCTTTTCAATAGACTGAAGTGACCCAAAACCAGTGTAGTAGTTAATCTTGTTTATGGCTGAAATCAATAAGCCAATCCATGTTATGTGCTGACAGTTCTTGTGTGGAGGAAAAAATGGAAGTGTCTACCTTTTGAATGGGATTTTTCTTTTATGGTCCAATAATTTGGTTTCATTTTGGGGCAACATTTGGATTAGTCATTTTTGCAAAGTTCAGTTTACATTGGGATAATCTGTTTCCTTGAACTAAGGGGTTTGAATAATTCAAGGCAAAAAGGAGATGGAAACCTGGAATGTATTTATATCCTACCCTATCTTATGCCTGGTTTTCTGGTTTACTGAAATTTTTATGGCTAAAGTCTAATAGAAGTATACAAACGAAACTCCTTGGAAGCCAAAAAGAAAGAGACCGAAGTTTCTGAAGAATTGTACCCACTGTTTTATCATGCTCACATCTTCTTTTTTGGTTCTCTGAGTTCCTGCCTGAGGAGTTTAGATTTTATACATACTAAATGTATGTGGAGGGAAGGGGTACAGGTAGAATCTCATGCCACGGAGACAGTAAAGTTTGTTGGCTATCTAAATTTGGGCCTTAGAACCTGGGCCTAGTGTAAATCCTGGCGTGCTTCCTGGATGTATTACCTTGGGCAAGTTATTTAACGTCTCAACAAAATGAGCTTGCCACCTAGTAGTAGCAGTAATAGCATGACTGTAAATGTATTTATCCTAAGGCATGGCCAGTGGTCTGTGTTCCATTTTCTTATGAATTATGTGTTAATAGGAGCTAAACCAGATTATTCCATGTTTGTTAGTCACTCCCTGGAGTAAATACGTCCTGGTAGTTTGGCCTCTGTATTAGCTCTTTCACAGACTAGTCCATTACACAGGCTGTCTCTGTAGCTCACGTTTTGCACGAGCAGCTCCTGGTGGCCATTGCTGCAATTCAAACCGAACAACAAATAGATTTCTGTAAGAACTTGGGTTCACAAAAGTAAAGCAGGAAAGTATGTAAGCTAGAGTAACAAGTTTCTTCTGGTGATTTCTATTAAGTACTGCAAGGCAAATATGTTCTTAATGGAGTGTCAAACACTCAGGACTTACGTCTTCATTCATTTATAGGTCAGTCGATCCACCTGCCTTTCAAATGCTGTCAACGTTTTTTGACCAGAAATATTAAATGTGAAGTTTTCTTCTAATATTAGGCTACTTCTTAAAGAAATAACATCATTAAATCTATGGAAAGAAGCTTTGTAAATTCCCTTACTTAATCTTTCATAGCACAGATTAAGCGCTCTCTTTTCCAAGACACATGTTGACTCTAGAATGATTATCCTAAACTATATATAAATTTTTAAATTTTTTTCATAGGTGGCAAAATGATAAAATTCACTCTCTTCTTCGGTCCGCGCATATGACGTAATGTCTCCTCAAGTTCCATCTCCTTCCGCGTCACATGGAACGTATCTCTCAGTCTGTTGTCAAACTACGATGACATGTCTGTAGCTATCAGAAAGAGAAGCTGGGAAGAACATGTGACCCAATGGATGGGGCAGCCTTTTAATTCCGATGATTGTAACCCAGCATGCCATCATGGACTAGTAGCTGACAGCTCCCAGGCAAGTATGGAAAAAGATGCAACTTTAAATGTGGATCGCAAAGAGAAGTGTGTTTCACTGCCAGACTGCTGCCATGGCTCAGAGCTGAGAGACTTTCCTGGGAGGCCAATGGGTCACATTTCAAAGGAGGTGGATGAAAATGACAGCCCCGAAGGTGAAGATCAGTTTCTTTCTCTGGAAGCCAGCACGGAAACACTAGTGCACGTGTCTGATGAGGATCCCGATCCCGAGCCGTATGTTACAGATGATAAACAAATTTTAACTAAGCAAGGACATAAGATATCAGACCAACATACTATCAGAGGAGCAGGCTCCTTAGTAAAGACACTGCCCGTCATGGAAGGTAACCAAAGTAACTCCTGGGAAATGGCTGGCGGAGCTGACTTGGCACTGGTAGAAGAAAAGAGGGGGAAAAAACCTGTTGACACTACAAGTAAAAGCCTGGAGCTTTGTAATGATATAAGCTTAAGTGAAGTAAAAGATGCATCCAAAACAAATGCATGTGACTCTTCACATGTGAAAGATATTGTGCCTGAGAAGCAATTGCTTAATTCGGCTGTAATTGCTCAGCAACGAAGAAAACTTGACTTCCCTAAAGATGAACATGAAAGAAACACCTGCGGTGTAGTACAGGATGAGTTCTTAGCTATTCCTCACAAGGGCAGAGGACTGCCATTATTAAAAGCAGATTCTGGAAGCTGCCTTCTGCAACCTCCTTCCTGCCCTGATGGAATGTCAGCTGAAAATGGCCTCGAGAAGAGTGGTTTCTTAGAACATCAAAACAAATGTCTTCCAAAGGTCAACTCAGAAGATGGCATGCAGTGTTTACACTTAAAGGAGACTCTGGCCACCCAGGAACCCACAGATAATCCGGTCAGACTTCGCAAAAGAAAGGTAAGGCACATGCGCAGATTATCTGGTTTTTGGAATTTTATAAATACCCTTGTTTCTATCACTTATTATTTTGCTAGGGTTAAAGAGATATGTAGATGTTTCTTTTGCCCTATAGTGTAGCTGTATAACTCAAGGATTATCTTCTTGGGGGGAACATCAGAATATGTAAAAATTAGAATACAATAACCTATTCATTTCACTAATAGTATTTATCATAGTTTGTGAACTATGCTCTTTGGAATTGTGTTGAAGACAGAATTGGTTTCACTTTCCTTAGTTGGAATTAAATAGCCACCAGATAGCTCCTAGTTCAAGGCCTAGCTGATGAGTGTTCCCTAATTTTTAGAAAGAAAGTAATAACACTTTCTTTATTTAATGTCAGTTATTTGGACTTACTTCTTTTGCCCTTCAAAAAGTATATTTTATCATAATTAAAGTGGTATGAATCACACGTTAAAAATGACCCTTTTACATCTCCAAAGACAACAGTATGCCCTACCCCCAAATATGTTTATAAAAATAATACCCTGGCACATTTGCTATCATTAGGTGTATCAACTTTTCTTTAATTCTGAACCAAAAAGAACCAATAGCTGAAATTACTTTTTATGGTGAGTCTCCTTTACTCCTGTAGATGCCACAATCCCCTTAGAAGTTTCCAAGTGAGAGAAGCAAAGATTGGAGTGGAGTTATTTGAAGCATGGCTTAGCTAGTAGACTCTTGGCCAAAATTTGTCTTATCCTTAGGATTTTCCCCAAATTCTTCCCACAATGTAGTGGTTTACTATCCTGATGTAAATACAAATATAATTTCTTCTATAAATGCAACGTGGTCATTGGCATTGAAAACTCCCTGTGGACTGGACAACATCTTTCCTCCTCTTTTGATATAATATTAATCTATAATGGCACTTCTCCTCATACAAAACCAATGTTCAACTGGAACTATGTACAATGAGGAAAGAAAACAATCTCTAACTCTTTGTGGGGGAAAAAAAGAAAAAAGAAAAAACAAAGTCCGGTTTCCACAAACTGTGGTTTTGCTAACAAACTAGATCAGTAACGTGTCATAAATTAGTTTAAATGAAGTCAAAGACTTGACAGCCAACGATCAGTATGCTCAAACTCTATGACACCAGAGCATTCTGTGTTTCTGGCAAACTCTTCTTTCTTTATACATCGCATTGAAATATTAATGCTGCATAAAGTTGTTATGATTGGCATGCTCAGGTCACTTTTCCAGAAATGTCCTATATCCTATCAAATCTGCTGGGAATGTGATAATGACATAAGAAATTATTAATCGACCTATGACATAGCTCCCCTAAAATAAGACAAACCCTGCCCAACTGCTGACAAACATTAAACATTCCAGAAACATATGCTCACCACTTGGACATTTATATCAATAGTAAGAATGCTGGAAAGAATTTTCTCTTGGACATGTCACTATAGCATGGTTACATTAGGAGAGATGTAATTATAACCTATTTACAAGTTCTAACTTAAATATTCTATTTTAAGCATGTCATTATCTCAAAGTGTTATGGCCTCGTCTGGTGGAATATTTGCTTTGACTCTACAATTCCTTCGGGATGCTTTGTAATAAACAGATTAAATGCAAAATTTCAAGTTTGGACTTTACTCTGGATAAGCATCATTATGGGAGAAACCTCTATAACCAAAGTCTGTAGGAATTTCTGTTCTGTTCAATAGTGAATGAGTATTAAAATGCCTTTGAATTGGCAATTTACCATTTTAGAGCTTTACCAAGGACAATAGTAAAGCAAACTCATAAATGTGCAGAAATGTTTATCGTTGTATTGTATGTTACTGACAAAAAAATAATGTAAATTTCCATCAATAAGGAATGCTTAATTATTGTTTGTCTATACTTTGGAATGCTATGCAGCCATTAAAAGATAGAGGGAGATCCATGTACACTAACTGAATGATCTCATGATACAGCACATCTGGCAAAAGGCAGGGGCAGACCTGGATGTGTAGCACATACCGACCTTATATGACAAAATGTGTATATTATAGATAAAAATATAAATACAAATAGGAACGGGGGTATAAACCTCTCTATGTGGTTAAATAAGACTGTGCAAAATCCTGGCTATCTAGGCACAAAATTATTAATAGCAGTTATTTTGAAAGAATGGAATTAAAAGTATAGAAGCAGGGGATTTTCACCTTTTCCCCTATATAATTGTTATAAAAGGTGTTAGAAATATGGATGAAATGCATACAATGAACAGAAGTACAAAAGCAAAATAGCACTAGATATATAAAGTATTTGGAACATGTTCTGCATGGCACAAAATGACCTTTATATAGTTATTATGACTATCATTACTTCTATGAAATAGAAACAAGTATGTATAAAGTTTTTCAAAATGTCAACAAGAATTCTAGTCAACTACTCCATTCATAATACCAGTGCACATCATTTAAAACAGATAAGCCTTTTGGGGAGACACACAAGCCACATTTTCATGTCTAAGGTGTCAGGGACCAGATGCGAAAAAGAATTTGCTTAATTGTCTGTATCTTTAAAACTATTTGTCAGCCATGGTGACAGCTTTAAGATTAGTGCATGTAAAGGTGAAGTAGAATATAAGCTAATAAATTTTTAGAGAACTTTAATCAGCTTATTATCTGATGGTCATATGAGTGAGCCAAATCCTTCACTGAATTTATGAGCATGATTTTTTTTGGGGGGGGCGGTCAGGATATAATCAAGGTTCTAAGACTTGTAAAAAAATAAAACTCAAGTAGAGCTTCTAAGAGTAATCCTCAGAATGTACTGAAATAGCATTATACTAGAGATATAATTGTATGTTACATATACATTATCACTTCTTGAAATCTATAAATCTTGGCGGGCATTCACTGTTTTGCATGCTGTATTTTTTTTGTTGTTGTTGCTTTCCAATGTTATCTCTGGCCATCCAAGGATGGCTACACATGTATTTATTAAGCGTCCCAAGTGGAGAGGGCTACATTTGTAGTGTATATAAATATCAATCTTTTAAGCTAATAATTCTCCTAAATATGATGAAATATATAATTAAAGTGAAGCCAATGAAATCAAAGGAAAACCAAGTAGATTAGGAGCAGACATTGGCAAATGAGTCAGAAGGTCATGTGGCATATGACCAGCATTTATAGGGTGTGGGTAAGTCTTTGGCGTAAGGCAGCTGTTTCAGGGCAACTCTCAGAGACAAATTCCACAGAAATCTGGAGGAGGGAGACACTCTAAGAAGTGGTCTCTTTAAACCAAATGAGATGTGAAGATGGAAAATATGTAAGGAAAGGCTTGAGGTTAGACTTTTTTAAAGAACTAGTGTATTTGTTCTTGATGGTGGTTAGCTAATTAAAGAGAGTCCAACATTTAGTCTTCTCTAGAGACTATTTAAATAGTTCCCAAAGTTTTGCATAGCCGTAATAGTTATATAAATGTATGAACATAGTTTTATTTGCTCACACAAAATATAATCCATATTACAAAGCGATATAAACTCCAGAATATAATGCAAAAATGATCTGAACCTTGATAAGACACCTGATTCCACATTCGAACAAAAATCTCACGTCCGAGCCAGTAAACTAAACTGTATCATTTTTGCTGTAGTTTTGACTGCTGTCATAGAAAACCAGCATAAAAGTGGCTTAAATCTAACATCTTTTTCTCACATACACATAATAATTTGGTATAAACAGTACTGGACCAATATGTAGCCTCTATGTTTTCACAGCCCCAGACCATTTCCATCTAACTGTTCTACCACCTTGAGCCCTTATTGAGAGTCAAGTCGGTGGGAAAAGGAGGGAGTGCAGGGGTGGCCACAGTCCCGTGTAAAGGCAGGACCCAGAAGGTGCACACTTCTTTTTCTCCCACATTTCATGTGCTAGAGTTTAGTTACATGGGCATACCTAGCAATAAGGGCTGAGAAATGGAGTCTGCATTCTGGGTAAGCAGGCGTCTGCTAAAAATTCTATTATCAAAGAATAAGGAGAAATTTTATATTATCACCCATACCATTAAATATGTCGAGGAACAACACTCTAACAAATTTATTCCAGTACATCATGGCCTGTGGTGAAAGGAATAAACAGGCTCCTGTATGTTAGGTGGTGTTTTGTATAAATACTTAATTTCACACTACAGAATACCTTTCTGTGTTAGGAAACTTTTCAAAGTGATGTTGATCAAATGCTACACGTTGTTAATGGAAAACTCCCAGGAATGAAACATTATACTGTATATACTGTACCTTATCCCTGGACAAGTGTAATATATTAATTAGAAATGACTGATAAAATCAAGTCTTTTCTCCTTACCCTATCTCTAACATATGTATAAATTCAGTAAAAGCACACTTCTACTTGTAATGACCTTCTCATTCCTTTCTATGACCTTCTTGTTTTTTCCTGTCTCCTGACTGCCAATGTGGGAGCCTTGTAGCATGAGGAGGCTGTCATTGACCAATGGGTGACATAAAGAACAGTGTAAATCATGGAAAAGATAGAATGGGCCAAGATAGGAAGCCAGCTGGAAGAATACAAAAGGGAAGGAAAAAAAATTGTCTAAGAAATAAAAAACAAAATGATGGTTAAGCCAAAACCCCCAGATATGTTGAATGAAAGCAGGGACTAGTGGAAGAATTAGACTTTGTTAAGAAGCCTACTATTATTTGACAAAAAGGAAGGAATACAAAGCAGGGTAAGTATATGTACCTCTGCAGATAGATTCATAATAACAGTATGATTTTATACTGAGTTCCCAGGGTTTTGAAACAGATAATCCTGTTGAGTAGATTATACTGTTTTTAAACTTTGTTTTCCTGGCTCAAGGATTAGGACTGGCAGAGAAAAGTCACCACCAGGTGGAAAGTGGGCATGTAGAGAGATAACTAGGTCCTCCCAGCCATATTTTAACTGGGTTTGTGTCTTAGATAAACCTGGCAATTTTGCGAGCAGCTCGTTTTGTGTTGTTAGGCCACTGAAAACCATCGAATTGTTTTATGCCATTTAAACTAGTGTTTGCCTTATGAACAACTAGAAAGCCAGAAACATATCTGCAGACATTGGGGGCTCAAATATTTTGCCTCATAATATACTATGTTTATTGTATAGTATATTGTATATCGTATTGTAATGTATAGTATATACTCCCCGAAACACTACTGGAGTGTTCTCAAGTAAGACTTCTGTTTGACTCACACTTCAGGGAGGGAACATCAGTGCAGAGAAAGAGAAAAGGGGTGGGGCGGAGGAAGGGGAGGAGAAGGAAAAGGGAAAGAGAGAAAGAGAGAAGAACAGAGGGGAGGATAAGTTATATTAGGTTACCAAGAGAAGCACCAGTCAACTGCAAGGAGAAGCAAAGCTCCAAGCCCTTGAGAAAAGTGGATTTCTAGCAGCTGGAGTCAGATTCTATTTCAGCACAATGCGCTTATGGTGATCACCAGCACGAGTTTAGCAAGGAGACAAGGAACACGAATTTGATTCCAGTGCTCATAGAGCAGGTGGAGAGGATTATTGTTATTATGGGTCCACATGAGGAACTCTGCCGAGTAGGGCCAGCGTTCACCAGCTCACCTCCACCAGGCTGCAGGTGAAGCCCCAGTGAGCTCCTATCTCAAGATCCCCAAATGGTTTCACTTTGGGGGGACTTTTCCAAATTTCCTCAGCCAAGTTAGTTGCTTGATTCTCCCTTCATTCACAGAGGACTTCTCTCTTTTGTAACCTTTACTATAAAATCATTTGATCCCACCACTGCTAACTAAAACAGAAACTTGGTGGGACCAGTGTTGCGTCTGTAGAGGTTCAGATTTGTGTCTGTAGCATTCAGCCCAGTGCTTAGAACTCCATTCATCAGTGTTTGAATGAATGAATATTGGTGTTATGGTAAAGAATTTATTTTCAGAAGACGAAATCAGATGTCAAGAGCCTAAGAATAAAGACGCAGAAAAAAATGGAATCATACAACCCAAATCAGAAAACAGAGAGCTCATGCTTTGTACCATAACCTCCTCTCTGTGCTCCCTGCTATTTCCATGCTAAAACAGAGCGTGAGAGAAGAGGGAGAAAAGAACTATGTAAAATCTGGTTCTCCGAGGCAATCTTTGAGTTTGATCATTATTACCATTGATCTCAAAACAACAAATTAATTGTAACTCATTGGTGCATAGAAATCTGAGGGGTCAATGTTATTTAGAATCTACTCTATTGTTTCTGGAGAGTAATGGGCAAGAGTAAGTGTAGAGAAGGAAATCTCAGCTTATCCATTCACTTTTATTTTTAATTTTTATCCTTTAATTTTGTATATAGAAGGTATATATTAATACAAACGTATATATGTCACAGTTTATAAGGAAATACTCACTGAGGAGCATATGATTGAAAATGTTGGGAGGCCACTGGCTCAGAAATCCTACAGCTTTTCTGGTTCATGTCATTCTGAGGAAGTCAGGAGTGGAGTGGAGGGGAAATGACAGGAAAAATAGAGTAAGAGACTGAAAGATAAATGAGTAGGAGAGATTAAGGCATTTGTTTAGAAAGTGTCACACCACAGTAAATTTCTTTGTAATTTATATTGTGAAAACCACCTAAAGTAGGGAGATTTGTTGCCAGGTGCCTCTAAGGCAGAAAAAATATACTCTGAATGAGAGCAATTAGATCTGGATGTTTCTTGTTCCAGATTTTTTTTTTTTTTAAAAAGTAGTTATGATGTGCGATGGGCCTCTGATCCAAGCAGTGCCTTGAATCAAAACTTCAAATTTACATTCTTAGTAACAAGATCATTAATAAATTCACAGTAATCCAACATCAGCTTTTATTGGAGCAAGAATTAATACACGTTTATGATGTTTTTTTAAATAATTAATGGGTATTTCAGAGCCAATTGCACATTAGAGGCAAGCGTAATAGTGAAACTGATTTAGTTTCTTCCTCATGGATTTCTGTTACTAGAAACCAGGACCAGCTTATTAATCTTTTAATACCAACAAAACCGCCATAGGTTTTGGCTCCCTCCCTCGACGAAATGCCAATATCCACAAAAGTTGGGATAACTAACATAGCCTACAGAACAGGGCCCTGCCTCTGTTATCGGGGCACTAAACACAGTGCTGCCCGTGGAATCTGTTCACTTTCTGGCTCATGTTCTTAGAAATAAAGTACTTCTCCCTGCTGCCAACAAGATCTCTATTCCACAGATAGTTTTCTAACTGTCAAGAAAATTAGAGTGCCACTTTCGAGATAACCTCACAATTTTCAAAGGAAACATAAGCAAATAGGAAAATACACTTTTATTATTTTTTTCTGTCCTGTATCTACATTGGCAGAGGAATAAAACTAGTGATTAATGAAGCTCTTCAATTTTGGGTTCTATCTTTTGAGCCAGTGGAGCTTTAAAAGGATTTTATAGACGTTAAAAGTTTTATATACATTAAAAGTTAACCCAGGCACTTCGAAACAAGTTGAAATAGCATTATTATTTGGTCTAGAAAATGAATAGCTTGGTCTGAGCTTGATTTTCTAATCAAGAAAATAAGCTATGGTGAGGAGAAAGAGCCTAATCTAAATTAAAGTATGTCATTTAATCTTTGTGAAACTTATATGTCTCTAAAAAAAATGGAGGCAACATTCCCTATATCACAAGGTTGCTAGAACATTAAATGAGATAGAAAATGTGATTAAACAGCTACCTAATAGACCTACTGTAACAATCCATTTTTTACCAAAATTCAAGGTGGGTTGACAGTTGAATAACTGAACAGTTGCAGGCAGAATCTATATTCACAGCATAAATAGCATCCAGGGTCAGTAGCTACTTTAACTGGAGATTTCTCAAGTGCTGCATGGTCCATGGTAAGCCTCCACACCTTCTACACTATGGGTATGCCTAGAACCAAGTAAGCATAGAACTGCTTCCCTCACCTGTAGCTTTGTAGTCTTGTATGTTACTGATTTTCTCTGTGCTTTGGTTTTTTCATCTGTATAATGGAATACTTCACTCTGTTGTTAGGAACATTGAATGTTAATATATACAAGTAATTAAAACAGTGCCTGGCTCATAGACAACACTATGGACTTTAGCTACCAATAGTAGTTGTTTTGTTGTTTGTTTTACTAAATTGTCCTTGTTACAGATCTGAGAGTAAGCTCAACTTGTCTGGGAATAAGTGTGGGGAAAGATTGATAAAAGTTGAGAGAGGATTTAGTATCATATAGTATATCATATCATATACTGTATCATATCATCATATAGTAAAGCCTGGAATATGCATTCATTAACTAAATAAATATTAAGTACATTCTCTTTCTCCGCACTTGGTTGTGTGCAGTATAAGATCTGAATAAAACTCATATATACATCCTTATGTAAAGGCACTTACATATTGAAAGGGCTAAGTCACATAAATAACAAATAACAAAATATTCAGTTAAATTAACTTTAATAACTATTACTTTTAGAACCTCATATAATATTAGGTTTGGAACCACAAGTACAGTAACACCACGGTTCAACCTAATCCAGGGAAGAAAGTATTAAGATCTATGGAACTAAAACCATTACAGGCTTCCCTGTGAGGAAGTCAAAGAAGGTTTCACCAAGTGATGCCTCAGCTGAGCTTTGAAAGATGCAAAGACTGTGCCCTTGAGAGAATGAAGGAGAGGAATCTCTCTGTCCTTACTTTAATATTCTTGGAAAATTAAATTTTACTATTTTTTTAATACGCAGATTTCAGTCTTAGGGTAAGTGAAATAAACCAATACTTCAAGAAAGTCATTTACAAACAGTCACTTTTAAATGCTAAGGTGTGTTTTCCAAACTATTTCGTGGTGATATAAACATCAAAAGAGGAGAACAGCACTTCATATGCCATACTTTAGCTGAGGCAAAGCAGCCGTTTTCGTACTTAGATTTTTAGCTTCGTAATTTCTGGGCTTACTTTACCGAAAATAAATAAGTAAATACATCATCTGATTTCATCATATGAGTGAATCCTGGGGAAAAAATGCTAGATATGTTAATTTCCTCCCAGCTAGTATTTGATTAGTTTGCAGAGAAGTGAAATGAAGATTATGGATGTTTGCTTGATGACTAAAGCATTATCAGGAAATGTACTCACAAAATGGCTCCGCTGTAAGTTTGTGGTCAGACAGCAGTACTCGGTAATTTTCTTACTCTCATAGATATGTAAGAATCATCAATGGAATGCCACTGGTTAATTTATTCATGGTGGACAATCATAACAAGGGGATTTAACAGCATCATTCATCAAAAACATAAGAAGTAAAAAAGCAAGAGCATAATTCCTTTAAAAAAAACCAATTCTAATTACAATGTTTCACATCCCACCCACATATTGCCCTAGTGCGCAATTGGAGATTTTCTTCAGAGTCGCTTGGGAGAGGAACCCAAAGGTGTTTCAGTCAGAACATAACAGATGAGAAATGTACTTCATGAATATCTGATAAAAGTTCAATTTTCATTGAACTTTTCAATTTCAATTTCATTGAAAATTTCGATTTTCATCTTGAGTTTCAATGAAGAAATCCTTTAATAATAAAATCACATAGGGGTGCCTGGGTGGCTCAGTCCGTTAAGCTTTCCTACTCTTGATTTTGGCTCAGGTCATGATCCCACGGTTTGCAAGATAGAGCCATATGTGGGGCTCTGTGCTGACAATGCGGAGCCCGCTTGGGATCCTGCTCATTCTCTCTCTCCCTCTCCCTCCCCCTCTCCCCCTCTCCCCCTCTCCCCCTCTCCCCCTCTCCCCCTCTCCCCCTCTCCCCCTCTCCCCCTCTCCCCCTCTCCCCCTCTCCCCCTCCCTCTCCCCCTCCCTCTCCCCCTCCCTCTCCCCCTCCCTCCCTCTCCCTCTCCCTCTCCCTCTGTCCCTCTCCCTCTCCCTCTCTCTCTCTCTCTCTCTCTCTCTCTCTCAAAGTAAATAAGCTTTAAAAGATAAGAGGGCATAGTCCCTATGAGTGATGTGATGTGAATCGTCTGATGGATGACAATGTATTCAGAGGACGGCACTCGGACCACGCTGTTCATCCCCTGTTGTTACACAAAGAAAGACTGGTGCTCACGCTTGGTGGGCTGATGACAACCTTCATTTTCAACACCGTTATTTAGATGTTATTTAGATTAAATGTCAACTGGTGCCACAAAATCCATTCTATGAATTTTTGAATGAGTTAAACTTTTTCTTGAGAGAATTGTGAAGTGTATAAAGCCTACATAGCAGGAATATTAAGGATAAAATAAGTTTACTTAACAAAAATATTACATATGTATATACATATGTAAATTAATATATAATACATATATAAAATTATATACGCATGTAAATTAACTTTCAATATCTGCAATAATCAAGCACAATCTGGGATGCAGTATTTGGCTTCCTGCAACAACGCAGTCTTTATTGATACTTGCAGTAGAGGATGTGACAAAACAGAGGAACTAAGTGGTTACTACCACAGGAACATTAGCAAGCTGGCTGGTGGTATTCTACTCCCACATGTTTCCAAGGGAGATGTGAAAGGAAACCAGATGGAGGCTAGGCCTCTGCAGTAAATATCACCTTCGAAGTCTGTGGACCATTTTCTCACTCCCCCCCCACCCCCACCCCCCGCCAGCCTCCCACCAAAGGCACAGGGACGTGGAGTTGGGGCAACACAGCACTGGTCTTCTGAGCTCTTGGGTACAGTGCGTATTTGCCATTGTGCATTAGGACTGTAATTTCAATCCATTTCTCAATACCTAACATCCCTTGCATCTTGTCTACATTTTTTTTTTTTAACGTTTATTTATTTTTGAGACAGAGAGAGACAGAGCATGAACGGGAGAGGGGCAGAGAGAGAGGGAGACACAGAATCGGAAACAGGCTCCAGGCTCTGAGCCGTCAGCACAGAGCCCGACGCGGGGCTCGAACTCACGGACCGCGAGATCCTGACCTGAGCCGAAGTCGGCCGCTCAACCGACTGAGCCACCCAGGCGCCCCAACATGTTGTCTACATTTTACTGTAAGATGGTAGCATGATGTTTAACGTCCCGTCCTATGTTGATTTACCCGACAAGGAAGGCGTAATTCACTTGCCTAGACTGTTATAGGCAGCATCCTACAAACAAATATGAGGTGAGAGACAGAATCTGCTTTTCATAGGGTCAGGGAATGTTCCAG